>NC_062266.1:4065000-4369687 GCF_916048215.2 Malus sylvestris
ATCTTGCAGAAATTTGTCGAAGTATGCTACATGCAAAGAACGTACCAGGAAGGTTTTGGGCTGAAGCAATGAGGATTGCAGCCTTTGTGATCAACAGACTTCCTCAACCGAGGTTAGGATTTGTTTTGCCCTTTGAGAAACTGTGGAACATGAAACCTACAGTTAGCTACTTTCGAGTTTTGGCTATGTATGTTATGTATTTGTTCCTAATCATTTACGGAGCAAGTTTGACAAGAAAGCTGTTAGATGTATCTTTGTGGGATACGATAGCCAAAGAAAGGGGTGGAAATGATCCAACAAGTGGAAGATGTTACATTTCACGAAATGTGGTGTTTGATGAAGCGTCTTCTTGGTGGTCCTCAGAGAAGGAGGTGCTACCAGACTCTAGAGAATTTGGAGAAAAGCTGCAACAGAAGATGGAGGAGCATACTATCCAACTCCAACCAAGTTCAGATGAAGCAGGAGATCCAAATGGCGATGATGTTGAACAAATAGTGGCTCAGAATCCTTGGCAAACTGGCGTGTATCAACAACCAAACGAAGAAGGTGGGCCTAGTGAAACGGAAGAGTCAACTCCACAATCTCAACTCCAAAGGTCAACAAGAACACGAAGGCCAAATCCTAAATACGCCAATGCAGCCATAATTGAAGAAACAACAGAGCCTGAGACGTTCGAAGAAGCATCACAGAGTTCTGAGTGGACGACAACTATGAAAGAATAGATCGATGCACTTCAGCAAAATCAGACTTGGGAATCGTGCCAAAGCCAAGAGATGTGAAACCCATATCCTGCAAGTGGGTTTACAGGATAAAGCGCCGTCCAGATGGGTCAATCGAGATGTACAAGGCACGATTGGTAGCTCGTGGTTTCTCTCAACAGTACGGACTAGACTATGATGAAACGTTTAGTCCAGTGGCGAAACTTTCAACAGTACGGGTCCTACTTGCACTTGCAGCCAACAAAGACTGGAATCTGTGGCAGATTGATGTGAAGAATGCCTTTCTTCATGGAGAGCTAGATCGGGAGATCTACATGATCCAGCCAATGGGATTTCAGAGCCAAGATCATCCTGAATATGTGTGTAAGCTGCGGAAAGCACTCTACGGATTGAAACAAACACCCAGGGCGTGGTATGGTAAGATTGCTAAATTTCTAACACAAAGTGGTTATTCAGTAACACTTGCAGATTCCAGCCTGTTTGTCAAAGCTAATGAAGGAAAGCTAGCTATCGTGCTAGTGATGTGGATGACTTAATCATAACCGGAGATGATGAGGCAGAAATTCTTCGGACGAAGGAGAATTTATCAGTTCGTTTCCAGATGAAGGAACTTGGTCAACTCAAGCACTTCCTTGGTCTAGAGGTTGATCGCACACAAGAAGGAATATTTCTCTGTCAACAAAAGTATGCCAAAGATTTGTTGAAGAGGTTTGGAATGCTCGAATGCAAGTTGATTTCGACGCCGATAGAGCCAAATGCCAAAATGTGTGCACACGAAGGAAAAGATTTGGAAGATGCGACGATGTATCGACAATTGGTAGGTAGTCTGATCTACTTAACCTTGACTTGACCTGACATTTCTTATGCAGTTGGTGTGATGAGTCGGTACATGCAAAATCCAAAGAAGCTTCACTTGGAAGCAGTTCGACGAATACTGAGATATGTGAAGAGTACAGTTGACTATGGTCTTTTGTACAAGAAAGGTGAAGACTGCAAGTTAGTTGGTTACTGTGATGCTGACTATGCAGGAGATCAACAACTGGGTATGTGTTTAAGCTTGGTTCCGGAACAATTTCTTGGTGTAGCAAGAGACAACCAATGGTGTCTTTGTCAACCACAGAAGCAGAGTATAGAGCAGCAGCAAGGGCAGCTCAAGAGAATGCATGGCTGGTACAGTTGATGAGTGATCTACATCAACCAGTAGATTATTCAGTACCATTGTACTGTGATAATCAATCGACAATTCGCTTGACGGAAAATCCAGTCTTTCATGCGAGAACTAAGCATGTGGAGGTACACTACCATTTCATTAGAGAGAAGGTCTTGCAAGAAGAGATTGAGATGAGACAAATCAATACAGATGAACAAGTTGCAGACTTGTTCACTAAAGGTTTGAGTACCGGCAAGTTTGAAAAGTTTTGTCGTCAACTTAGCATGGAGAAAAGAATGAGCTGGTATTGAGGGAGAGTGTTAAAAGAGTCCAACCCCAGCCCATTCTACACAAATCCAGAAAAGTCAAGCACCAAAGTCGGTGCATCATGCAAGCATAACAATATGCTAGATAATTCTAGCATTATCAAGTTGGTAGGTGTGTGTGTGTGTATAATCATGAAAGTTCTAGCAGCTTGTACAATATGTGGCTATTATGAAAAGCCATATGTTGGTGTGCTAGTGAAGTCGGCAAACATGCCTATAAATAGGTGTGTGTGTGTGTGTGTGTGTTGTAAGCAAGCAACCAAGAAATCGAGAAGTGAAGAAGAAAATAAGACTACAAGTCTTATAGTGTGTTGAGTGTTTGTGAGAGTTGAGAGCTTTCTTTGTAATATTTTCAGTTTAATAAAGTCTTTTGTTGTGTCTCAAATTTTCGAGTGAATTTCTTCTTTGACATATAAAATTTAGAGTTGTTTATTCTAAATTTTTCTCAACAAAGCATGCGTAACGGGAATTGATGCAAAGTTTGATATTCTTTCAGGTTATGAACCACGGTTGACATCAAAGATTGAGTAATGTGACCATGGTGCATTCTTGTAGGTTTCGCGACGTTGCAGATGAGTTTCTCCCCTTTAGAAACTGCAAATCAGTTAAATGTTTTACTGCATATACATATCAAATTTTGGAACATAAAATCTTGTATAAACATGCATTATTGAAGTTTATTTAATCATAGGAGATTTAATCTTGTATAAACATGCATCTTGAGCAACCAACTTGCTATTAATCTTGATCTTTGTGAAGGTTTTGCTTCGCCGGATCACCTTGCTACTAAGTGAACCCCGTCAATTTGATTCCGGGTAACAAAATGGTTATTGTAATCAGAACTAGAAAGAAAACTTTGCATGATGTGCGACTTCTAGGATCTTGCATTATATTTTGCGGATTGGAGAAGTTGTTCTATGAGCGTGGGAAGTTGTCGATAACGTTCCCATACTGTTAGTAATTTTTAGTTGCAAAGTGTTGGAGCGTAAGGAAGGAGGGAAGGTGCCACTAGAACTCGAATTTACTGAGATTTAAAGGAAGCGTTTACTAATATTTATTGGGAGTTACTGAAAAAATACGTGATAATCTAGCTATTTGGTTTGTAATTTTGACAAACGTATAAATTATGTGTGAGTTGTTCTTCCCTTTTATTTATTTTATTTACTTTTAATTTTATATTTTTTTGCTTTCGTTTGTTGTTATTATTTTTCTGTGGTTGCAGGAATATTAGGATAATCAAAACTTTCGCAGCTGGGCGGAGGACTTTTGTGTTGTACGTTGTTTCAGTTCTTTTTGGGTTAACATATGAGCCAGCCGATAAAAAAAGTGGCTGTAGTGTAACATTATAATAAATTTTGATGAAAATTTAACAATTAAATTAAAAGGCTAAGTACAATTTGCATCATCGAGGTTTGGCCATGAGTTTCAACTTTTTCACGTTAAACCTCAACCGTTTCATTTGTCCAATTTACACCTTTTGTTAGATTGATTGTCTGGTCAACTATTAACTAATTATGTGTCAGAGCTGAACTCACCCTCAAACCCACTAACTGTGCCGCAGTAAACACATCGAGCACATTTTGATGGTGGGTCCCGCACTTCCACGTCATTGGTTAAAGCCGGTCAATCTTACAAAAGGTATAAATTGGTTAAAGGAAAAAAGGTCGGGGTGGAATATGAAAAAATTGGAACCTCATGATCCATTTTGAAGCAGACTACAAACCTCTATGGTGTGAAATGTACTTTACCCTAAAAAAATCAAACCAAATCAGCGAACAAGAATGTTGTTTAAATGAAGGGTTATATATATTTTTGAGTATGCTAGGGAGATCACATGTGTATCACATTGCTGTACCATTTTATGTGGTAATTGGTAAGTGATGCACACAGTCATTGGTTGACGTGGCATGTACACATTATTTGCTACATCAGATGGTATGCTAGTGCGGTATAAAAATGTGGTCTCTTTAACTTTTTCCATACATTTTTTTATTCATGTATTTTGATTGGATTTTGTTTTGGTTCTGTGTTATAATCCTTTATCAATCTTGGTTTTCGGTTTCTGTTAAATTTTAAAGGGTCAAATACACAACTGTTCCTTCCTTGTGTATATCTCACATCTTTGAGCTCTTGCATGATTGCGCCAATTTGATGTAAAGGATCAAGATTGTTAACGGATTAAAATACTTGAAAAACATGGACCGAAATTGATATCTCAATACAACACGTCTTAATGTTTCTTAGGCATAGCCGGTCCCAAGCCCGGATAAAGGAGGAGGGTTGTCAAAATCTTTGGTATGTATAATGTTGTGGGATATTGAAATGTTTCTTTCCGTTGATGTATGTGAGTTTCATATACATTATTTATTCAAGATTCAGAGTGCCCACCAATCCTAGTGGTGCTCTCTAAGTTAACATGTGGTGCTTAAAACTGGATTGGATTTGACTGGATAATTCACTGGGATTATGTATTTTTTTATATAAGAAACAATTCCTCATTATGCTACAAGTCGAATTTAGGTGTCTTATTTGCGAGTGGAGAAGAATACGCTTGAGACAATGGGTTGGCTTTTTTAAATTGGGAAGAAATCCATTCCTTTATTCATGGTCATGAATTATGGTGTTGAATGTTTCATTATTTTGTTTAAAAAGGAGAGAAAATCTTAATGTATGTTATGCACAAAGGAAATGGAATTGAAATGACTCTTTCCTTAACTTATTTCAAATTGTTTTGAATGTGATAAATGAAAAAGGTTGACAAGGTAGAATAGAATCCCTTTCAATTAGGTAAGGATTCCTTGAATGGATCTCCCGAATTTACTAATAGCATCCGCAATGAAATTAATTCGCTTTTTTCACATCTTAATTGGATTTTTTTATGTCATTGGGTGTGAGATTGGTGGTGAGTGTAGCGAGTAGGTTACGTCTAAACTTCGATACACTCAAATGTAACTAAAAACAAATGAATTTTCATTAATTCATATTATTTAACCAATTAGTCAGTCAAAATTTTAGCAACATAATTAAGTTATTAGCTAGACTTCTAACCTAAGAAAGGCCATGTACATTTCACACCATCTAGGTTTTTGGTTTTTTATTTATTTTTTATAATGGACCATGAGGTTCTAATGTCACTGCCACTTCACATTTTCACATTCTATTTACATCTTTTTCTAAAAAAGAAAGTTATTTTTTATGTTTCCCGTTTCTCTCATTGCACTCCTCTTTTTATTTATAGTATTTATTGAACTCAAAACATATATAACATATATAAGAATCGAACTTGAGACTTATTACTTGCTAGTAAAATAATATCGCTAAACCGTATGTAGTTGGTATGTAATTAGTTATTACGATGCTGATAGTTACTTGAGATAATTTTGTAATGTTGAGTGAACATCATTAGTAAAATGCTGCTAATTACTCTTATTTTTTTAACAAATGATATTATCTACATTAAAGGGGAGGGGGTGAGTTTAGCCTCACAATAGGTTAGCAATAATGTGTTCAAATTCGCTTATAGCGAAAATCAAATTTAAGACATTTCATTTTGTGAACACAAAAAATTCCTGAAACGAAAGAGACAAGAACAACGTGCACAAACAAATATTTGTATTTGATGATTTTGGGTTACAATCTCTTTTAACTTGATCCTCTGATTCGATCTCCGTAAGGTGTTGATTTGTGGATGTGCGATTGATCCAAGGGCCGTTGGGCTTGATCTAAGGATGAACGTTCTTCAAGGGCCGTGGGCTTGATCTTTGAAGGTGGATTTTGAGCGGGTCTTCAAGGAGCCTTTGGGGCTTGGTCTTGAGGATGAGCGTTTCTTCAAGGGGCTTTTGGGCTTGATCTTGAAGGTTGATGGATGAACGGATCTTCAAGGGCTTTTGGGCTTGATCTTGAAGAACAGTTGAATGTGTGGATTTGTTGATGTTGTTGATCCAAAGGGCCGTTGGGGCTTGATCTTAGGATGAACGGGTGATGAATGATGACCACTTTCTTCAAGGGCCGTCGGGGCTTGATCTTGGAAGAACGATGAACGAAGAACGAAGAACACTTTCTTCAAGAGCCGTCGGGGCTTGATCTTGAGTTGGTGATTGTTGATCCAAGGGTCGTCAGGGCTTAATCTTGGAAGAACGATGAACGAAGAACGAAGAAGGCTTTCTTGATTCTTCGGGAACTTGGATGCTTGAGAGCTTCAGAGTTTCAGAGCTTCAGAGCTTCAAAGTGTAATATCCATTGGTTCCTTTAAATGAATGAATTAGCCTTCTATTTATAGAAATTTCCAAGGCCTAATTTTGAATATAATATTCCAGATGAAATAAGTCGTTTCTGCCAGGTGTTGACACGTGTCCTGTTTGATGACTTTTCCAACTTATTTCGATTTTTGTTTAGACACACGCTACGTGTAAAATTTATGTAATACATGAGCGTTGAAACTTTGATTTATCGGTCAACATTTATTTACCGAAATTTCGACATCTACAATAAGGGACTTCAAAACACATCTCCTACACGTGACAATCACATGTATACGACGCGCCTTGAAGTGGGGAATTTGTGAACACAGAAAATTCCTGAAACGAAAAAGACAAGAACAACATGCACAAACAAATATTTGTATTTGATGATTTTGGGTTACAATCTCTTTTAACTTGATCTTCTGATTCGATCTCCGTAAGGTGTTGATTTGTGGATGTGTGATTGATCCAAATGGTCGTTGGCCTTGATCTAAGGATGAACGTTCTTCGAGGGCCGTGGACTTGATCTTGAAGGTGGATTTGAGCGGATCTTCAAAGGGGCTTTTGGGCTTGATCTTTGAAGAACAGTGATGAACGGATCTCCAATGGCTTTTGGGCTTGATCTTGAAGAACAGTGATGAACGGATCTTCAAGGGGTTTTGGGCTTAATCTTGAAGAACGGTTGGATGTGTGGATTTGTTGACGTTGTTAATCCAAAGGGTCGTTGGGGCTTGATCTTGGATGAACGGATGATGAACGATGGTGCTTTCTTCAAGGGCCGTCGGGGCTTGGTCTTGAATTGGTGGATGGTTGATCCAAGGGCCGTCGGGGCTTGATCTTGGAAGAACGATAAACGAAGAACGAAGAAGGCTTTCTTGATTCTTCGGGAACCTGGATGCTTGAGAGCTTCGGAGTTTCAGAGCTTCAGAGTTTCAAGGTGTAATATGAATTGGTTCCCCCCATCTTGGAGTTGTGACGGTGCTGCAATGACATCTTCCTCGAGGCTTTCATCTTCTTCACCTTCTTGGATTGTGATGTGGAAGACGTCTTGGGCTTCTTCTTCGGTGTTAACCTCTCGAGCTAGTTGGCATGAAGATTGTCCAGTGTGAATGATGGTGCGCCTTTTCACTTTCAGTGATCCAACTGTGTTAACCTCCAAAATTGCTTGGCGCTTCATTCTTGAAGGAATGGAACTTCGAACGTCATCCTTTTCTGCCAGGCGATCGATCTCTTCTACTTCTGGTGTCGTCTTTCTCTTTTTGGAAGACTCTTTGGCTTCTCCAAGTCTTTCCATAACTGACTGTCGTGGAGGAAAGCTAGTCGTATTGCTTTGCTTTTTAGGTTTTGATAACCTTTTGAAAACAGAGCCTCGAGATACTGACGTGTTAAGCCTTTTGAAGACGGCAATTTTGTTTTGACCGCCAATGAGTTTAGGTGCCGAAACTCTGGGCTTTAAACAATTCATTCTATCGAATACTGATGTCCGGGGGGCAGGTTGAGGCTCCTCTTTATCTTGTATAATGCTTACGCTGATGTGTTGAGCGCTAGCATTTTTTGCCTTGTTGGAGATCTTCACCAGTGCATTTGGTGTGAAGCCAAGTCCAGCTTTGTTGTTGCTAACCCCGTAACCATGCTTCTCCAACTTCTTCTGGGTTTTAGTGAGATCACGTTCGTTGTCTTTGACGGTGTTCAAATCATTCTTTCCCAAATTTGCAGAGGAGGTGAAGTTATACCCAGCTTTCGACATAAGTTTGTAGGCGTTTGGATCAAAACCTTCTTCGGTCCTTTTGGTTGGGAGAAAGCTTGGTTCTACCCCCTTTGGCAGGCCTTTTATGAAGCCCTGTGATGGTTTTGCAACCTTAGTGTCGCCTAGCTGGGTCAGAGGCAAAACTGCATTCGTTTTGAGCAACTTTACATTATCTATGTGCCGCTGTGCATCGGCTTTGCTCGCTGCAGTTTCGAACGGGGATTGACCATTCTTTCTTCTCGACGTCGGGATGTATCGGAAGACGGGTACGCTTGGTCCATTTGAGGTCGTCCTACTTCCTCTGGTTGTTGCAGGTTTAGAAAGCTCATCGTCGTTTTTGCTTGAAGATGGCATAGCTTCTTCTTCTTGCTTCTTGGGCATAGCTTGCCACTCCTATTTTTTAGGTGCTGCTTTGCTCATGGATTTAATCTCTTTTGGAAGAGTTTCGGGCACCGTGTCTTCATTCATGTAGAACTTGGCGTCTGCAAAGTGTGATTCGGCTTCGGTGAATGACTTGGTGTCGCCATAGATCACCTTCACTCGTTCTTGGTAAAATTTTAAACATTGGTGAAGGGTGGACGGTACTACTCCATTCGCATGGATCCAAGGCCTTCCTAAGAGCAGACCGTAGGAAGTTCTTGCATCAATCACGTGGAACATCACGCTTGACTTGAGTTCACCAATGGTCATCTCCACTCGGATCATGCCCATCGCTCTTTGTCCTCCTTGGTTAAAACCTTGGATTAGTAGACAGCTTAGGGATAGTTCATCCACCTTGATGCCGATTGCGGTCATTGTTGACTTTGGCATGATATTTATGGCTGACCCGCCGTCCACAAGCATGCGACTGACTTTGTGCTCCCTTACGTACCCAGAGATGAAGAGAGGTCGGTTGTGAGGCTTGGATCCTAGCAACAAGTCTTCGTCGGCGAAGTGGATTGTGTCTTCGGCGGCACAGCATGTGGCACACTCGTGTGGCCGAGGCCTCAAGCATTTGTTCTTACTTTCTTGTACTTCGTGGTCGTCTAGACTCGCTAAAACCGTCGCCAATGCCCTTCGTATCTTCTTTGGCAATTGTAGCGCTTCCTCGATGCTAAAGTGTATTGGCAGACCTTCTTCAAGTGTCAGAGTATTTTCTCCCTCAGCGGCGACAATTTTGCCCTTTGAGGGTTCTTCCATTTCTACTTCGACCATGTGACATGCGGTGATAGTGCAATGTTGGAAGAAGTCATCTGGGAAGTACTCGTGCAAGGAGACGGGAATGCGTGGCTTTTGCTCCGCAGGTTCCCCAGCATGTATTGGCTTAGCAGCTCTTATGTTTCTTTTAGGCTTCCTATTGTCGCGACAACGGTGCTTTCTCCCTTGTTCCCCCTTTTGCTTTATAGCTTGCGGTTTTGGTTTCCTCGTCCTCTTATAGGTCACCAATGTCCATCCTTTGTCATCGTCAGTAGGTGCGTCCTGGTTGCTTGCCCCCAGTGACGGTGGTGCAGAATGTGTAGTATGGTTTGAGTATTGCCGAGCATGGTCAGGCATTTCTTGAAGAAGCACGAGATCAAAGGATCCGAACACGACCGTAGTGGTGTGCGTCGCAGCTGTGTCTTCTAGGTCGAGCTCAATCCGTCCTTGTTGTGCTAACTTCATGATGAGTTCTTTTAGGATGAAACACTTGCCCACATGATGACCTACAATACGATGGTACTTGCAGTACTTGGGATCATTGATGCGATTCATTTCTTCAGGGCGTTTACATTCGGGTAACTCAATCACCTTCTTCTCCAGCAGGTCGTCCAACATTACGTCCATGTCGGAGTCCGGAAAAGGGTATACCTTCTGCTCCAATTCCCTCAAGGTGTTTTTGTACCTATCTTGGGTGTGGGAAGGCTCACCTTTTTTTATCTCCCTTGCTTTATTGAAAGAGATTTTGACGGGCGCGGACGAGGTCTTGATAGGGGTGGTATTGATGGTAAAAGCTTCATTGGCGGGCTTTTTCCCATGATTGTCTGCTCTTGAAGTGAACACCTTATCCCTTTTGAAATCGGTGATTGGCTTCTTCTTTCCATGGTGGGTGATGCTCAACTCCATGTCGTGGGCACGGGTGGCTAATTCTTCAAAAGTTCGTGGTTTGATACCTTGAAGGATGTATTGTAAACCCCATTGCATGCCCTGGATGCACATCTCGATTGAAGAAATCTCGGAGAGTCTGTCCTTACAGTCGAGGCTTAGATTACGCCATCGGTTGATGTAGTCCATGACCGGTTCTTCCTTCCATTGCTTCGTGCTCGTCAGCTCTAGCATGCTCACTGTGCGGCGGGTACTGTAGAAGCGGTTGAGGAATTCCTTTTCCAACTGTTCCCAACTGTTGATGGACTCGGGCTCTAGGTCCGTGTACCACTCAAAGGCGTTTCCTTTTAACGAGCGCACAAACTGCTTAGCGAGGTAATCTCCCTCCGTCCCTGCATTGTTGCAGGTTTCGACGAAATGTGCGACATGTTGCTTCTGCTTTCCTTTTTCGTCAAATTGCATAAACTTCGGCGGTTGATAGCCCTTCGGCATCCTTAAGGCGTCGATCTTCCTGGAGTAAGGCTTTGAGTACAACGTGGAGGCATGGGAGCTCCCTTCGTACTGTGCCTTGATGGTATTGGTGATCATCTCCTGCAGCTGCTGGATAAAGAGAGATCCCATGAGCGCCGCTGCTTGGTCTGGTTTCGGCTTCCCATCGATTTTTTTCACCGAGGGTTCTTCGTCTCCGCCAGCTCCTCCTTTTAGTGGATCATCCTCTGGGTCGGGTTTCTCGCTGTCCTGCGCCTCCAGTCGGTTGACTAATGCCGCGATTTGCAAGTCTTTTTCTTCCATAGTTCGAGTTAGTCTTGCGATTGCTTCATTCATTTGAGCAAGCTGTTCATCGATTGAAGTTGCTCCAGCGGTCATGACTTGCATGGCTGAACTGCCGCTTGAATCGTCATCGGAGAGCATGGATTCAGAGTATTCCCTTGGTCTTTCCCCCTTTGGTGCCCTTAGTGAGGCTAAGGTGATCAAAGGCTCGTGCCTTGGGTGATCTTGTTCCCTTCGTACTGTTGATGCAGAGGTGAAAGAGGCGGTAGAACTAGCTTTTGCCATGCTTCGAGTCGTGATGCCCAAAGTGACACCACTTGCGACGATGACGCTCTTGTTCTTTGCGCCGGTTGCGGGAACAGTTTGAGCCTTCCTTGATGCCATTAATTTTGGCAGTGCGCTTAAATTTCTTGAACGGAGAAAGAGATGAGAGGCAGAGATGATCCCACCGAGCGTGCCAATTTGTGAACATAGAAAATTCCTGAAACGAAAGAGACAAGAACAACGTGCACAAACAAATATTTGTATTTGATGATTTTGGGTTACAATCTCTTTTAACTTGATCCTCTGATTCGATCTCCGTAAGGTGTTGATTTGTGGATGTGCGATTGATCCAAGGGCCGTTGGGCTTGATCTAAGGATGAACGTTCTTCAAGGGCCGTGGGCTTGATCTTTGAAGGTGGATTTTGAGCGGGTCTTCAAGGAGCCGTTGGGGCTTGATCTTGAGGATGAGCGTTTCTTCAAGGGGCTTTTGGGCTTGATCTTGAAGGTTGATGGATGAACGGATCTTCAAGGGCTTTTGGGCTTGATCTTGAAGAACAGTTGGATGTGTGGATTTGTTGATGTTGTTGATCCAAAGGGCCGTTGGGGCTTGATCTTAGGATGAACGGGTGATGAATGATGAACACTTTCTTCAAGGGCCGTCGGGGCTTGATCTTGAAAAAACGGTTGGATGTGTGGATTTGTTGATGTTGTTGATCCAAGGGCCGTCGGGGCTTGATCTTGGAAGAACGATGAACGAAGAACGAAGAACACTTTCTTCAAGAGCCGTCGGAGCTTGATCTTGAGTTGGTGATTGTTGATCCAAGGGCCGTCGGGGCTTAATCTTGGAAGAACGATGAACGAAGAACGAAGAAGGCTTTCTTGATTCTTTGGGAACTTGGATGCTTGAGAGCTTCGGAGTTTCAGAGCTTCAGAGCTTCAAAGTGTAATATCCATTGGTTCCTTTAAATGAATGAATTAGCCTTCTATTTATAGAAATTTCCAAGGCCTAATTTTGAATATAATATTCCAGATGAAATAAGTCGTTTCTGTCAGGTGTTGACACGTGTCCTGTTTGATGACTTTTCCAACTTATTTCGATTTTTGTTTAGACACACGCTACGTGTAAAATTTATGTAATACATGAGCGTTGAAACTTTTATTTATCGGTCAACATTTATTTACCGAAATTTCGATGTCTACACATTTACAAATAGAGAAGAATACCATTAGGATGTACTAAGTGACACTAATTACTTTTATTTTACTTAACCAGACGGATCTACTTGATAAGAAATAAGCGCATAAAGTGAGCAGCAAAAGGTTAAAAAACAAAATTAAATGATTAAAAAAAGACTTTTGAGATCCAAATCTGACCAACAGGGATTTTTCTTCGCCTTCAGAGCCCGTTGCCTGGCCTTCCGCTTCAAGCTTTACCCAAACCCAACTCAACACCGACCAAAAACTACGCCGGTTCACTTCCCTTCCTCTCAGCTCCTTCTTTGACTCTCTCTCACTCACTCAAACAAACTCAATGCGCTAATCAGTGTTTGGTTGCTGAGAAAATTGAGGTAAGAAATGGAGTTTCTTCCTCAAGTTCGATCACTTTTTCTCACTTTTTCTTGCTTGCCAAACAGAGCAAAGTACGCAACTTTGCACTATGCTTGAGCTTTCTTGCTTTTCTGGTTTTTTTTTTTTTTTCACAGGTAGAATAATTGGAATCGTTTCGTGATGGACGAGTAAGTGTTAAGCTTTACTAATTAATTTTTGGAAATGTGTATTTTTTTTATTCTTTAATTTAGCTGAATTCAATAGAAATGAACTTCAATTTGATGATCGAATACAGGGAAAATGCGGTGGAGCTTTTACAGCGGTTTCGCCGCGACAGGCGCCTACTTCTTGATTTTATACTTGCGGGAAGCTTGATTAAGAAGGTTATAATGCCTCCCGGTGCGGTTACGCTGGATGATGTGGATCTAGACCAAGTCAGTGTTGATTATGTGCTCAATTGTGCTAAGAAAGGTGGTTTCTTGCGTTTATTTATTGTCGATTTTTCGAGTTGTAGTTTCTTTGTTTGCACACACTGACTGTTTGTTACAATGTAGGTGGAATGCTTGAACTTTCGGAAGCTATTAGAGACTACCATGACCATACTGGGTTGCCCCAAATGGTATGTGCAATTTATGACATGATTTAGTGAGTTATTTTGTTTGGATTAGCGGATATTTTTCCTTTTCAGCTTTAGAATTTGAATCTGGTTGGAAATTTAGTAATGTGGATTGCAATTAAGACCTGTCATGCATATATAATTCTCATTTAAATGGTCTTCTGTAGCTCCTCCGCTTGTACTCCTCTTTTTTGGGTTGCGGTTAAATACATAACTTATATATTAGTTTGTTTTCTTTTGTAATTTGGATTAGGATATTCACAAACATTTCATTCCTAATCAGTAATCTTCTGCCTATTGTCATGTTCATTTCCTCCATTTTTCGTTTGCTTGTTTATATGTTTTCTGTTGATTATTTCCACTTTACCAGAACAATACAGGTTCTGCTGGCGAGTTCTTTTTGGCTACGAATCCTGACTTTTCTGGTTCTCCTCCAAAAAGGGCACCGCCTCCTGTTCCTGAGTTTGTGCCGCCTCCTGTTATCGTGCCGCCTCCTGGTGTCATATCATCTGTTCCTGACCTTGACTCATCTCCAGATGCATTAAGCGTGTCAAAATCAGAATCTTTTAACTCTACACAAGTTCAGGAACTTACGGTAGATGATATTGAAGATTTTGAGGATGATTATATTGATGAGGCTGACAGTCTCCTCATTTCACGAAGGACACGAAATGATGCTGCTGATCTTGCTCTTGGATTGCCTTCTTTTAAGACAGGTACTAGATTTCAAAGCCTAGGTGGATATGGTGCTTTTAGTGTTGTGTCTTGGGTGGAGCCAAGGTGCAAAATAGCTGGAACACTAATTTTGTAGATTGTTCCATACCTATATGGTGTGTTACTCAAGAGTGAAAACGTGTGTTATGGCCTGGCCCTGGCTATATTTCAATCTATAACTACTACCCATCTGTACCCCACAATTTTTTTGTAACTATTATTGAAATTTGGATATATTTGTTAGATATTAGAAAAATTGGGAAGTACTAAAAAGGCATAGTCTTATAGACTAGAGTAACTGATCTACGGGTATACTGTGGTAACTGTACAGACAGATCTGTCTGCTTTTTCTTGATAGCCGACGAACATTTGGCAATCAGCAGCAAGATTGCATTTCCAACTCCTAGGTTGACTGATGAAAACTGGAACATGTCATGGTTGTCATAATTTTTCTTCTTTTTCAGCTATCACAGAAGATGGTCTCCGTGAAACTGCATATGAAGTCCTTTTAGCATGTGCTGGTGCTTCAGGGTATACTTTCAGTTTCTTATTTGGTCTGCAAATACTTTGTAATGCCTTGAATGTTCTGTTATGACACCATCCATGCTTGCCCTCTCTCTGTCTGAACAGGGGTCTCATTGTGCCTTCAAAAGAGAAAAAGAAAGACAAAAGGTCCAAGCTGATGAGGAAACTTGGACGAAGTAGAAATGAAAATGCTTTGAGCCAGTCTCAACGAGCCCCTGGACTGGTTGGGTTATTGGAGACCATGCGTGTCCAAATGGAGGTATTTAGTAGTCATTTACTTTTCAAAAAATGCAATACCACTCTGTTTCCTTTTTCCTTTCCTCTCCATTTATAGTTGAGTTAATTTTTGGTATTATAAATATGGAACTTCCCCATCATCCCAATTAGATACGCAATTGGCATATGGATTTTCAGAAGTACTTGTGAGGCTATCACATAGATGGTGTTTGATAAGACTTAGAAATTAATTATGTTTATTTATTAATGGTAGCTACAAATATGTTTGCGGGCATATTCATTTCCTAAATAAAATTATTTTTATAAACCTATTTTATGTTTGTATAGTCCTGTTTGTCCTCTTAAACATTACAATACGTGACACAGTACAGCATATCCGGCCTCTTAATCCTGTGTAGTACCCCCATATGGTAGTAAGGTTAATACAATACAAACTATACATTTGCGTTAGACTGAATTGTACAGTTCAGTCTAGAGTACTAAACAAGCCCGTACGGTAGTAGTTAAAAACTATGTAAGCACGAAGGAGTTTATGTTTCTTTTGAAGTTGGAGGGTTAATTAACTGATGGTTAATTATCATGTATAAGCTTCTCAGTTCTATGGAGTATGGACCATATCATCATCTGGTTCTGCTAGTTCCTAGCACTTGTGATGTATAATATTATAATTATATTTAACAGTAGGCCAGTAATTAGATACAGTACATGCATATCTTGTAGTGCATTGGTGGTCATCACTTTGAGCTGCTATGTACCGTAAAAGTTGTTAAGAGGATCAGTTATTTCTTTCCATGTTTGGGTACATACTGAATCTATTCCTCTTTGAGTGACCTTATCTATTGCTCATTAATTTGGATTGTAGTATATGTGGCATCACCCAGAAGGATTTTTGAAATCCTGCTGGTTGCTGACATGGTTCTTTATGCTCCATTGTGCTGAATTGTATTTCTTTTTGTTCTTATTGGCCATACTTACGAATGCACAGATATCTGAGGCAATGGACATCAGGACTAGACAAGGGCTGCTTAATGCCCTAGCAGGAAAAGTGGGAAAAAGAATGGATACCATACTAGTTCCTCTGGAACTTTTATGTTGTATTTCACGAACGGAATTTTCTGACAAGAAGGCGTATATACGGTGGCAGAATAGGCAGGTAAGTTCAATTCCTTACAGTCTCCTTCATTTTCTGTTGGCATGTTTTATTGGTCCTATTTGGTGAAACTGGAGGGAGGGTTACCATATCTGTAGACAACATCCAAATTGAGAAATTCTCAATTTTTTTTTTGTCACAGTTGAATATTTTGGAGGAGGGGCTTCTTAACTTCCCTGCTGTTGGATTTGGGGAGTCTGGACGCAAGCCGAGTGAGTTTAGGATTCTTTTAGCAAAGATTGAAGAATCTGAGGTGCGTCTTCTATTTGTCTAAATGGTTGCAATGCGCCCTATTATGAGAATAGACATTTAAAGTTTACGTTTTTCTATTTGATTTTGAACCCAGAGTTCATCCCGCATTCTAAATAAACCACATTTTGCAATTAAAACTCTTATCTTTTTCTTAGAAAACCCACCACGTGTTCCAAAATTGCTCCTATAACCACACTAGCAAGCCCAACACACAGCTCACTTCCTTCAGTAACCCTAAACCCTAAACCAAAACATGCCTAAACCCTAAACCCATTTCAAGGTATTATTGATAGTTTATCTGGAAACGGTTATCCTTTTGGTATCATTGATTTGAAAGGTTGAGTTGATAAAATGGAGTTTAATGTTATTCTTCCATAAAAAGGAGTTCTCTTGCCTTAAATCAGCCAGTTGTTAAATTAGAAGCCTTTCTGGTTGGCCACATTCATAAACTATCAATTGGTCAGTTGAATTTGTACATTCTGCTGAAGGCTCTGACTTGTTCCTGGAGCGTTAAAGAAAATGTAGAGATTTGGCTGATTCCTTAACAAATCAAAATGTTTTACTTTTCATAATATATAAAGTAAAAATGAATGATACATTATTCTTTTGCTTATCTGGATACTTCCTTTATATCTTTTCGTAGTATTCATGATATAATTTATTGCTTTCTACTAGTGTTTAATGTATCTGTTTTTTTTCCATTTCCATTTTTTCCTTCTCTTTTGATTGCAGTCTCTTCCACCATCCACGGGTGAACTCCAAAGAACAGAATGCTTGAGAACTCTTCGAGAGATTGCCACTCCACTTGCTGAGAGGCCTGCTCGTGGTGACTTAACTGGTGAAGTATGCCACTGGGCTGATGGTTATCACTTGAACGTTAGACTGTATGAGAAACTGCTTCTCAGTGTCTTTGATATGTTGGATGAGGGAAAGCTGACTGAGGTTAGTACTTTTTGTTCTTGGCAATGGTAGCATGACTCCGCCAAAGGAGGATTTAAATCGACAAAAGAAGTGCTTTCATCTATGTTGCCAAGTCGCTTTCTGCTTGATTGGTTAGGTTTAGAAGCTTTCTGGAGTTGGATCTCCATTCTGCTTGAAATTTTGAATTTAACTGGTACCTGGGGCTCATTCAGTAATACTTCTGCGTTTGTTTTTGGTTCTTTTTCATTAAATTTAGAGGAAAATGTATGTTAGAAAAGAGGTAGGGAGGAAGAAGAAATAAGGGATAAATGCAGGTGAATGTGTGAAATAACAACTATTTTGAATTGCTTTTAGTATTTTGTTTTGTTTTCAGATATGATTTCACCAACATTTTGTCTTCATCCATCCCTCCCTCTTTAAAAACAAAAAACCAACGAAAAATCTGTTACCAAACAACCCTGAATATGACATTTAGCTAATTCTTTGAAAATTGGATTTGTTGCGTACTTTCGGTGTCAACTTGGTATCGCAATCAAACACAGATTTCAGAAGTTGTACAGCAAAATAGTTGTAGTTTGCTGTACTGGATAGTGATGTTGGGTGATCTAGGAAACGAAACCTTTGAGTATGTGGTGGGTTCTATCGAGTTAGGGTTAAAAAATTATAGATTCAAGGCTTGGAACTGTAGAAAGAAATGTCCAAAGGTTTTATTAGTGAAAAGGTTGAATCTTGATGGCTGAAAACTGATGGACACCATAGAAGGATACTTTCAGAATTCTGGCAGCACGGAAAGGTTACCCATTCATAATAATATTTTGGAATGTTGGCATAGAGGGTTTTAATTGGGTAAGAAAGGAACAAGAGTTATAATCTTGAAGAGGTGATGAAAGAGAAAAACCAGGGTTTGTTCTAACAAGATGAACAGCATACAGAGAAAGAGATAGAACACAGTTAAAGTTCAAATTGTTGAGAATGAATCCCACATTGATGGGAGAGGGGCCTTGCATGTGTTTATAAGTAGTTGAGCTACTCCCCATATTGCCAGTTGGTTTTATGGTGGAACCTCAACTCTCTTCATGGTATCAGAGCTGGTTGTCCCATGTGTGAAACCCAACGGCCACACGTGCTCCACGTCATTGGGTTGTGTTGTTCACGTGTTAGGCTTGAAAATTTGCCACACATGAGGGGGCGTGTTGAGAATGAATCCCACATTGATGGGAGAAGGGGCCTTGCATGTGCTTATAAGTAGTAGAGCTACTTTCCATATTGCTAATTGGTTTTATGGTGGAACCTCAACTTTCTTCACAAATGGTGTTAGGGAATTCTTATTGGCCCTCCAAATCAGTCATACTGCATTCCTCTTAAGCACAATTTATCTGTACGATGATTATTTTAGAGTTCCTATCGCTGCTCCGAAGTATAGTTGACTAAACTATAGTCTTAGACCAAGGTAGTAGTAATAAGATTATTATCCATTTAAGGTAACTACTTCTTAAACACATGGATTTATTTAATTCCCAAGACTCCTGGAAGTCTGAGGAATTTCTGGACTCGCAACAATTTATAAATACCAAATACAAAGTTGTCCACGATTTATGATATTCCAGTACTGCCTCTGTGAGGAAAAAAAGTCTATAACTCAGCTCTTAACTAAAAAATCAAATGTGAAAAATTACTTAACCTTACACAAGCATCAAAATCAATAACACCCATTGTCCATTATATGCAGGCTCCAGTTGTAAATACTCTTAAGTCACCAGATATGAAATTTATGCAGAACACAGAAGCTAGGCTTTTTCTCTGCCTCTCATAGTCTCTAGCTTATTTTTATTTTCAGGAAGTGGAAGAAATACTCGAGCTCTTGAAGTCAACATGGCGTGTTTTAGGAATAACGGAGACCATTCATTACACCTGCTATGCATGGGTCTTGTTCCGTCAGGTATAAAACCCACAAGAGTTATTTACTATTTGCAATGACCTACAGGCACAAAAAAGGTTTTTTTTCTTATATAATGTAATTGTTTATAGCTTCATTTTGTGATGGAGATTGGAGGGTACGATTGACTTGTCTCATACTGTTAGAGTTTATAATCTATATTCTAGAAAGATTTTTTTTTTCTTCGTATATTCACTGGAAGATGTGGACTTACAAAGGACTCTCTCTCTCTCACACGCACACAGAGATATACATATGTGCAGTATGCAGATACCATATATAGTTATATAACATCTTGATGATAATTTTCCTTTAGTTTGAGGCCCTTCAGACCTATAGGCCTTTGAGTTACACAGGGAGGCACTCCTCTTCCCTCACATGAATCTCTCATCCATGTTGCTGGCATTTCATATTTTGGGAAACCTCATGTATTTCCAACATTTTATAACTGTATACCTAGAGCATCTTGAAACTTGCACTGAATGGCACTGGTAATAGATTTCAGCTTTATTTTTTAACAAATTGACATTTCTTCTTGTACTTTTGAACTGGTAACTCTTTTCTTGGAGAACTGAAGCGTACTACAAATATGTCATATAGGTACATAAATTCATGTATGCATGTTTTTAGATGGTTACTACAAATATGTCATATAGGTACATAAATTCATGCATGCATGTTTTTAGATGGTTTCAAGTATAAAGATACTCACAGTGGAATCACTGAATGTCTTTGATGAGTGGCTTCTTGTGTCAGTATTCTATTATGTCAAATATCTACCCTCTAATCTTCTTTGATTCGCTCCATTCTAGAATTTTTTTTTTATTCATTTCAATTCTGAATTTTTTGTTCAGCTAGTTGTGTTCTTTCTATTTCTTCTGTTTCCTTTTTGTTTGTTCTCATCAACATTTTGTGGAAGTTCCATTAGAAAATTCTTGCTAATCAAAATCATCACATTCACAGTTTATATTGGTTCTGTGATCACAGCATGTTATTACTAGCGAGCAAGGAATTTTACAACATGCCATTGAACAGTTAAAGAAAATACCATTGAAGGAACAACGGGGACCACATGAGAGGTCACACTTGAAGAGTTTGCATTGTAGAGTTGAAAGCGATCAGGGGTACCAAGATTTATCTTTCTTACAGTCATTCTTGTTGCCAATTCAGAAGTGGGCTGATAAGCAATTAGGAGACTACCATCTGCACTTTGCCGAGGTAGGCTAAAATCCTAGGACTGTTATACTTGGGTGTGGACCTTGTGCTTAATTCGATCTTTTCTTTTGTCAGGCAGATGCTAGCTTTTGTTGAATAACTATTTTAATCTCTGTATGCTTGTTCTTTTACTATTCTGGAAATAACCACCATATGCGTTGTGCCCTTTCACTGCTTGCATGATCTATCATGTTGTTATATACTCATGCATATACTTTATGCAGCTCTCTTCAACTTTTAGTCACTTTTACCAAGGATAGTTTTGCGACTTAATTCTCTTAAACTTCTCATGTACATTATAGGTGCCAGGTCTGATGGAGAATATAGTAGCAGTTGCGATGATTGCTCGGAGACTTCTGCTGGAGGAACCTGAAGCAGTATGTGTAGACTCAAAAGAAACTTTGTGCTTGACTTGTATTAGAGAATAATGCTTGGCTTCTCATCAGTGGGGAGAAACTTCGTTTGCACTGCTAAGGTGTCAGGTGAAGTGGTGGGACCCATCACCACTTTCACCAATTGGTGACATGACGAGGAGCTCCATGGTTTTTGTAGAATAAAACTATTATCACTTTCCAACATTTTGAAGTTATTTTTCTTGTGTGATGAAATTTATTTTTCCTCAACTACAATATCTGGATTTCTTCTCTCCTTTGTTTTTGGTTTAATAAAAATGACAGAAATCCAAATGTATTGTCAAATTGTAAAATGTTTAAAGCTGAAGTTTCTTTTTTGATAGGCAATGCTGCAATCTACCTCCAACACAGATCGAGATCAGATAGAATTATATATATCATCTTCTATTAAGAACGCATTTACAAGGGTAAGTGTTACAGATGATTTTATAAGATTGTTGGCTGACAAAGTAGTATTAGCAAGCTTAGTATTTCATAAAGATGAAACTTAATGTTAAACTTAAGCTTTTGGAACTTTTGTAGACCAACAATGATCAAGGTATTAGAACGGGAAGGGGAAGGCCTTGTATTTGCATCTCTCGTCATTGTGCATTTTATGTCAATCTGAGGAGAATGTGAATCATGTTTTTCCCCATTGCTCTTATTTTGTACAGTGTGGATCATGGCTTTTCTCCTTTAGGATTGATGTTTGTTCTTATTATGCAGCAGTAAAGAGTCTGTAGTTGCTATGTTTCATTGGTTGTTAAACTGGTGAACTAAGTTTCTCCTGAAAGCATTTAAGTTTTGGATATAACAGAGTGTCGTGTTTTGTTGTGGCTAAATCTGTTTAGCGTCCAGTACACAATTTAACTAATGGTCACACTCTTCACTGAACTCATATGCGTATATATAATATAACAACGAGCACACTGCACACCAGACCTGTTGATAACCCTTGAAGTTCAATGTTGATGTACTCTAATTTTTCATTAAAAACTTTGTGCTGAAACATGGCTTTAAGTATTCCTTTTCAACTTTTTTCTCGTCGTACAGATCTTACATTCTGTTGAAAAATCAGACTTAAAGCATGAACATCCTTTGGCATTGCTTGCGGAAGAGACGAAGAAACTTTTGAAAAAAGATGCAACCATGTTCATGCCAATTTTATCCCAGAGGCATCCACAAGCAACTGCTGTCTCAGCCTCACTCCTTCATAGGATTTATGGCAACAAGTTGGTAAGCTTATATGCTGTTTCATAATGTGAATTACATTTTACATATATTTTGTCCATAATACAGTATTTTTTTAGGTGGATGAGAACTTAGTATTAATGTGTTATTTCAGAAACCTTTTCTTGGTGCTGCTGAACATCTGACGGAAGATGTAGTATCTGTATTTCCGGCAGCTGACAACCTTGAGCAATACATTATGGAACTTATTACGTCCGCTTGTGGAGAGGAAACTGCAAATGTATACTGTAGGAAAATAGCTCCATACGAGGTGAGTGGCTCGATTTTCTTACATTACATTTTTTCCTTATTTCTTTTTAGTTTCAAAATTCAAAGTGAACTTATTCTGATAGTGTATAGTCATGGATACACACAATTGAAAAATAGACTTGGTTCCGCTAAGTTAAAGCTGATTAATTACAAAGATGCAAACAAGATGTCTGGTTTACTATGTAGCACCAGTTGCATTGCTTCTTACCATCTTCTTATTAAGCTTCTTATATTATCTTAGATTGAATCTATATCTGGAACATTGGTGATGCGTTGGGTCAATTCGCAACTTGGGAGGATCTTAGGTTGGGTTGAACGGGCTATTCAGCAAGAGGTAAAAGTTACAATTATCATTTATTTATTTATTTTTGAATATTTTATGTTAGTTTATCTTTTGTTCTCATCTTGAAAACCTACATTCCCTACTTCGTTGTTCCTCTGTTGAGTTTCTTATATTCATGTGATCATTTGACAGAGGTGGGACCCAATATCGCCTCAACAGCGGCATGGGAGTTCAATCGTTGAAGTATTTAGGATTGTCGAGGAGGTATGACTTTGTTCTTTTGGGTATGGTATTGTATATAGTAGATTTTGGAGATTTTTAGATGTAGTCTTTATAATAACTTACCTATGTGTATACGGTATACCACTATACCTGCATGTCTTTATAACAAATTACCTATTTATTTTAAAACAAAATTGCATGGGTAGTTGACAATATTGTCAGTTATTCCTATTGGAGGCCACCAAATTTTACTTCATGCATATGTATAAATATAACAAACATGTCATACACTTAGTGATAAATCAGTTTTTTTTATTGTTTGGACGTACTTGTTGGATTTGGTATTCAAATCTATTATTTGTTTCTGGCAATGGTCAGTTACCTTACCTCTAACAATACTGATGTGTTTCCGTGTAAACATCTCTTCGTGCAGACTGTTGACCAATTTTTTGATCTCAAGGTTCCAATGAGGCCTACAGAATTGAGTGGTTTGTTTCGCGGGGTTGACAATGCATTTCAAGTGTTTGCTAATCGTGTCATTGACAAGTTGGGTAGGTGCTATTTGTGAGAACTAAATTTACAAAAGGGAAAAGAACCCATAATTTATGTCTTGAGGATTTGCAGGAGTTAAGAAAATTTCATAGAGATCCTAGCTCTTCGTTTGCCCTTGAACCTTTTTCTCATTTTCATTTTTCCAACATCACAAAGGTTGTAGGTTAAGTCCTGTGTTCCCTTGTGATTATATCATCGTGTAGGGGTGAGTTGTACAATTCTAAATTGGTCATGGTGTGTTGTCACAGTACTGAAAATTTCCATGTTTCCTTTACTCTATGTCGCTTATATTCCCTTGCCAAAAATTGTTTATCTGGCCTTATAGATAATTGATTTTTAATTGATTTTCTTGGTGGATATTAGTGTAACACTTATTTTGCTCAATTGTTCTTTGCTTTACCACTGGACCCCAAAAAATTAAGCTGTTAAGGAATGAGTCAATTCTATATATGAAGCTAAACCCTTCATCATATGCAACCCATCATGCACGTGAAGCTAAACCCTTCTTCACGTGCCCCTTGCAAACGAACAAAGAAGTGGGTCCTGTGGTTTGTGGTTTCAAACCCAGGACCTCCAACTAGCAAAGTCTGAGTACCAGTAATGGTCAACTGTGTATATTAAGCAAACAAGATTTTTCATTCTTCTCTCCGTGCTACAAATGGTTTTATCCTTTTTTTTCCTTGTTATCTGCCCTTATTCTACCCACGTGGACCTTGAATTTTTATTTTGGTCATGCAGCTACCAAGGAGGATTTAATTCCACCAGTGCCCATTCTTACAAGATACAGGAAGGAAGTTGGAATAAAGGCTTTTGTAAAGAAGGAACTATTTGATCCTAGGCTGCCTGATGAGAGAAGGTCTACTGAAATTAATTTTAGAACGACTCCAACCCTTTGTGTTCAGTTAAACACACTTCATGTAAGTTCAGCTTTAGCTTCTTTTTGTTAAGAACCTGCTCTCTCTCTCTCTCTCTCTCTCTCTCTCTCTCGGAATTTCTAAATGATATTAGAGTTAAATGCAACTAAGCATAGCTCTTCTA
The DNA here is from genome assembly GCF_916048215.2 of Malus sylvestris. NCBI lineage: Eukaryota > Viridiplantae > Streptophyta > Magnoliopsida > Rosales > Rosaceae > Malus > Malus sylvestris. The sequence continues at coordinate 4,089,381 of NC_062266.1, forward strand.
GGCTTCCCATGAACTTATAATGTCTGTGTTCTTATATTGTACGCTGCCTAGAAAATGATTAGTTATATGTATGTGCATCTTTAAATGCTGCCTGCCAATCTTTGATATTTTCCATCCTTGTACATGGATCAAAATTAAATCAAAGTGATATCTTTCTCTTGTAACTTGTTGAAGAAGCACTGGCCAATCTACAGGCATAACGGAGCTGGCTTTAGAAATAGATGTATACTTTTCCAGTAAAAACATGGATGCTAATGAGACCTAAGTTTCATATGGAAGGATGGCACTCTGTTATAATAATATGCTAATGACCTTTAGTTGCATCCATATTTGAAGGTCATCTCGTTTCTTACACCACGTCCGTTATGTTTGTTTGTATGTTGACCATATACTTTATTCTGTATAGTAATTTGACTGCCAATAAGATTGTCTAAAACAGTCTGGTATAATTTGTGCTATTCACAGTATGCAATCAGCCAGCTGAATAAGTTGGAAGATAGCATTTGGGAGCGATGGACGAAGAAGCAGCCCCGCCAAAAACTTATCAGTATGTGTAGAAAAGTGGTTTATAACTTTATACTTAATTGATATCTTTCCAATTACAAGAGTTTTGGTTGAGAAATGCATATGCTATTATTTACTTGCAATCTTTCTGAGGGCTGATATATTGACCTCTTGTTTGTAGAGAAATCCATGGACGAGAAGTCAAAAAGTTTCACCCAAAAGGACACGTTTGATGGCAGTAGAAAAGATATCAATGCTGCTATAGATCGAATTTGCCAGTTCACTGGTACAAGAATTTCATTATTAAATGATGTTCAATTCCTTGGAAATCTAGATCACTTGTTTATTTAGCAACTTTTTCTGCAGGAACTAAGATTATCTTCTGGGATTTGAGGGAACCAATTATTGACAATTTATATAAACCAAGTGTTCCTCTTTCGAGGTTTGAAGCAGTGTACGAACCACTTGATACGGTCAGATTTATCCCTTTCGGAAGCTTTTTTCCTATTTTTATGTGGTATTCATCACACTGCATATCATTTATGTTCCACCCTTTATGAATTTACCTCGTCTGAACCCCTATCGCCTAAATTGTATAAAATTCCACGTGCTAATTTTATTGTCATGTGCATAGTGGTAGTACAGTCTAACCATTAAATTGAGGGTGCCCTGGGGGTTTGAGCTAAGTCTCATCAAGTAGAAAGATGCATCAACTTGAATAATAGGTTCAAATGGTAGTTGTAGTTGGGACGTGGCACAATCAACATGACATAACTTTTGTGTTGGAGGTTATTGATGATATGAATCATGCTCGCACTACATCAAAATTGGATATTCATACGGTCAATTTTGACTTCCGTCCTCTATCAACCTTGGTAGGATTGAATAATTAGCAGTTCTTTACAATATTGCTAAGGTTTCAGAAGAACGTAAAAAGGGACTATTGCAGGAACTTAGTCAACTATGTTATTCTTCAGTTATTAGTTCCCTTTCAACTACTTTTTCTGTTTCCATGTAATTTTTTTTATTGATATTGAAAACAACTATTGCAGGAACTTAGTCAACTGTGTGCTATAATTGTGGAACCACTCAGGGATCGCATTGTGACAAGTCTCCTTCAGGCAACACTGGTCTCCTCCACACCCTTGCTTCTTTGAACAAATCTGTCAGAAATCCTGTAATATATGTATATTTCACTCGATGTTTAATTTTTTTTATCTTTTACCAGGATGGTTTACTCCGTGTTCTATTAGATGGTGGCCCTTCACGAATTTTCTCTGTGGGAGATGCAAAGCTATTAGAAGAAGATTTGGAGGTCCTCAAGGTACCTGCTTTGTGCCCCTTTGAATATCGGAAGTGACGAATGTTTATTGGTTGACCCTTATTCTCAAAGGTTTAAGCTGTTAGATTGTGGGCAAACAGTTATTAACCGTCCTCACATGGGGACAACCCCTCACCATTGGAGGGCCCGGCCCAACATGTGAGAATCAACCTGCATTTCGGGGTTGTCATTGTTGGGATTAGTTCTAGGATTTGCTTCTTAAAAGCACGGACTGTTAGAATATAGGCCAACCACTATTTAATACCAACAACAATGAAGATAGATAGTCAAACAGCAAACTTGCATAACCTATCTCCACAAATTTAATCTTCACTTTTACCATGCGTGTTCAAAAAAAATTTACTCAAGGAGGCATTTGAAAGTTGCTTGAAATTCATGTGGCGAAAGAAGAATTGAACTGGTCTCTTTTATGTCTTAAGATTTCTCCAAGACTTGTCTACTTTGTGTGATTTCAGACTTTCAAATTTGTAAACATGCTCTTAATTTGTGTCAGTGTGGATGTAAAACAGGAGTTTTTCATCTCTGGAGGAGATGGGCTTCCGCGAGGAGTTGTTGAGAATCAGGTAGCACGTGTTCGGGATGTAGTAAAGTTATACAGCTACGAGGTTAGTTCATCTTTTCTCTGGTTGAAGGTTTACAAGTGAATCAGATTATTTCAGGCATTATACTATTCTATTGCCAATAGGAATAAGTGTTAAAACGCAAAGTGTTCAATCAGACAGATGCCATTTTCCGATTCATTTTTTTGACATTCCTCTCGCTGTGATTTAACAAGTTGGTTTGCTAAGAACTAAAGGAGAGAAAGGGAGAAAGAGAGAAATAGCCATCTTTTTGAACCGTAGAACGAGCCACAAATAATATTCTTATTGACTGGAAAGAAATTGTAAGATGTAGCGGATAAAGGAGCTAACAAGCATTCATCGCCAAGCTTAATGTGTAGCTCGACCACATGCACACACACGCGCACACATAAGCACGCAACTCTCGCAAAATTTAACATTTGATCATGATAATGTCTACTATCTTGGTATAACATTGAACATAAGCTGTCTGACGTCCATTTTTTTCTGGGTCCCTTTTCTTTTTACTCGCTCTGTTTGCAGACTCGAGAACTGATCGACGACTTGAAGTCTTCTGGTGGCCTGGAAATGCAGGGTAGTAGAAGCAAACTAGGGGCGGATTCTAAGACCCTATTGAGAGTATTATGTCACAGAGGTGATTCAGAGGCCTCTCAATTCCTCAAGAAACAGTACAAGATACCCAAGTCCTCGGCGTAGGGATTATCTTTGCTCTTCAGAAAAGTCCTCTTTGGAAATGTAAAGCTTAATTCATTGTTTTTATCTTTGTTTATGTAACTTATGTAAATGTAATACGAGCTATCCTACATCTTAAATCTGTATTTTTTCGGATTCGTATATCTTTTCCCTTAAGATATGAAAGTAAAACATATATCTGATGCAAATAAAACGCAATGCACTTTCTGTCTACATTACCGCCGGTGGAAAGAGTAACTCTGCGGGATTGACGGGTGACGGTTCTGTCAAATGAAGGTGATTACGCCGTTCCTCTTACTCCTTGGGTTTCCGTGACTAGTTTCTCTGAACATATCACGGAAAAATTATATCGCTCTTGGAGGCGTTTATTTTGACAATCATAATCCTCTGTTTCTAAACCTTAATAGACATTTGTAGAGGACAACGAAAGACGATCACAAGTCACTCATACATACTGTTTGGAAAATTTTATTCGTACACGTTTTTTTTATCTCTATGCTAATTAAAGACGTATTTTTTTTTATCACTCTCTCCATACATTCAAAATTAGTTTCTAAACTGTCACTTAATGCTACGGTCTAGTGGTATTCCTCTTTACTTGTTAGTAAGATGTATTAGGTTCGATTTTCGTCAAAGACGAATCAAACCACATTATTGCAAATCCATCATGAGGCTTTAAGAAAACCCAACCTAATGATCTAACCTTTTTAATTACTACATTAATCAATCCTGATTAAGCCTATTAGTTTCCTCATCAGAGAAAATGTGCGAGGATAGTTTGGTACATTAAGTGTTATAATATAAGTGGTTGTAAATTTTTTTTCCTTCCAAATATCTAACCACTTATATTATGACACTTGTTGTACCGAATCGTATTTCCAACACACTGAAATATCACTTCCTAAAAAATATATAATCACTTATATTATGACACTTAGTGCACATTTTCGACACACTAAAATATCTCTTCCCCTTCACTAGCAAACTCCCATCCATCCGTATCAACCCTTCTAAATCCCTACATAAATTAATCAAACAACTTCATGACCAACTTCACAATCAATTCACCCATGTACAACATTAGCTTACAATTCATTGGCATTTTTAGGGCTTGGTTGTTGTTCACTAACTACGGTGTATTAATAAAGCCCATTTTATTTTTTTAAGCTTAATCCCGTCTTGTTTTTAAGCTTAAAAGTTTATGCGGTATGCCTGCGAGTTCTTATATTATTGGCATAGGACGTCATGGGGTAATGTACATATATCATATAAATTGTTCTCTTTTTATATAACTATTTAAAAAAGAATTCACTAATGTGAATTGCTAGTTGAGTTAAGTCATAACTCCTGTTATTTTGGCCGATTATGTTTGGGTTTAAAGTTTATCACTGAGTTTAAATTTTATCACTTATTAGCTTAATCGGTTGACACGACACTACACACTAAGATAATACACTAACATGAAGACTCGAGTTGAATTTGAGAGGGTGTACATGTAACTAGCCTCTGTAAACAAATAAAAGTGTAACTAACAATGTTGATTTTGGACTGAATCAATCCCCCCCCCCCCTCTCTCTCTCTTTCTTTAAACCCATAATAAAACCCTAGCTTAAACCTTCTCTAACAGCCAAGTCAAAAAGCACTCAGATTCCGCTCTCTCTCTCTGAATTTTTTTGTATCAATTTCAATGGCGTCCGGTGGAGGGAACGCAGGGGGAGGAGTGGAGTGGCATCTGCGGCCTCCAAACCCTAAAAACCCAATCGTCTTCTTCGACATCACCATCGGTACCATACCCGCCGGTCGCATCAAGATGGAGCTCTTCGCCGATATTGCCCCTAAAACCGCTGAGAATTTCAGGCATTTTCCCTCGCTTTCTCTTTCTATTACTATTCCTCTTTTGTCATCCACTTCTTCGTTTAAGACGCCGTCGTTTCGTCCCTAATTGAGCTTGCTTGTCTTCTCTTTTACTTGTTCCAGGCAATTCTGCACCGGCGAGTACAGGTAGAGCAAGCCCCAAACCCACAAACCCATTATTTTTTTCTTCAATTTTGGGGATTTTGATTTTTACTAATTATTTGGATTTTATAAAAAATATTTGAATTGGATTTTGTAAATTGGCAGAAAAGCTGGGTTGCCAGTTGGGTACAAGGGGTGCCAGTTCCACAGGGTGATTAAGGATTTCATGATTCAAGCTGGTGACTTTCTCAAGGTTTTTCCTCTTTCTTCAACCAGTATCTACTTTTGTTTACATATGCTGTTTCGATTCTTTAATGTGTTGGCATTGTGGGTTTGTTACCATTTTCTGAATATGAATATGCATACCTATTATCAGCTAGGTGGTCTTTTTAATCGAAACTATTTTAACCGTGTTCTTGTAATACATTCAATGTGTAACTTCTGCCCCATTCATCTCTAATCAGTGCACAACACTGCGTACAATAGTATTCTTCTTTTCTTAGTTAAAAAAGATATCGTTTGGATATAAAATGGGTAATTGTTATTTCAAGCTTAAAGTGTTTTGACACTAAAAGGTACACATATAAAGGAGATTGTACTCATTCATGAGGTTGTGCAATGCCCTGGTCATAACAAATTTTGATCTGGTGTCAACATAATTCTGAAACAATAAAACATAAAAACATCGATGTTACTAACAATTATTGATGCTCAAGTTTTTTTCCGCTTGTTACAAGATTTTTATAATGAAGATCTTGATTTGCAGGGTGATGGTAGTGGATGTGTTTCCATCTATGGACTTAAGTTTGATGACGAGACTTTTGATGCCAAACACACTGGTCCTGGCCTCTTGTCAATGGTATGCATTTTTCATGTTGCATTCAGTATTCAATAACTTTTGCTGTGTTTTTCCCTTACTTTTGGATTCTATCAAACATTTGTTTGATTTACCGTACCTTCATGTTACAATTCCCATGTGCACTAGAATCTCTATGTGTGTAGAATTTAAAATGGGTTAAGCTTTTTATTTAGTCCTTCAATACTACAAAATTGTACTCGGAGATACAAAAAAATTAGTTTCTATTTGAATTTACAATGATGAGCTTTTGTACCTTTTCAACCTTTCTTTGGCAGTTAAAAAAATTGTACTTTTGCTAGTGATTGGTCCTTTTATGTCAAAGTCTCACCGGCCTTGGTTTACTTATATGCGAGTGAGTTTGGAGTTTAAAGTCTCACCAGCCTTTGATTTTGGGTGAAATTTGGGTGAGAGTCTTTCAAAATGGAAGATCCAACTTTTGAAGAGTAATATTAGCATATCACATCGGCATTCCTGGTTTTCTGGAAGGAGTATGAGTTTCAATTGTTTCTGTAGTGTTATTAACATGTTCATTGGTCTTTCGGCATTTCTGTATTGGCAGACCTTTATGTACCAGTAGGTTTTTGTCCTTCTCTCTTATCCTCAACCTTTTTTTAGGTTGCTGCAATATTCATTTAGAACAGGGAAAGAAGAATGGGAATTGATGGGATTCCAATGGCCATTAACCTAATAGGTGTACGCCCAAAATTAATAACCTGTATTAGGGTTTTATTATTTGTTACTTCTTGTAAGATTTTATTCTTTGATTGGCTGAGGATCCTGTCCAAAAGCAGGAAATTTTACACATGCACATACAAACTGAGACACATATTTTTCAGTTCCAACATGAAATTCTACTTTTGACGCTGAATCAATATAATCTTTTGCTTCTTTTCAGGCAAATAGTGGACCAAATACAAATGGGAGCCAGGTAATTCAATAACTATGGCTTCTTATTGATAATAAGATAAAACAAAACTGTCTCTCTTTGGTTCTCTCTTACACACACAGAGTTGTGGCTAATGTTTGTTTGCTTTTGCACTTCAGTTCTTTATCACTTGCGCGAAATGTGACTGGCTTGACAATAAACATGTTGTGTTCGGGGTAAGCTATGATCCTTTTCTCTTCTGTCAACAATGCATTATATTACTCAAACATACAAGTCACCTTATACTAATCAAAGAGAAATTTGTTATTTAGTTGCCAAAAACAATCAATAGTCATAATAAGTATTACCATGCATCAATCCCGAATGAGAATTTAATAATACTTATCCCGAATAGATACAAGTCATTTTGTACTGTGAAACTTTTTGCATAAAATGATTCTAGGAACCAAAAGTACACACACCGGTGAGCAAGCAAACACGCATATGTTGTCCTAGAGATTTCCACTGACTATTTATCCTTTTTGTCACCTGGCCCTAAATTACCTGTTTGCCTTTAGGTTTAACCTTCCAATTATTTGGTAGTACTGACAAACGTTTTCTTTATGTTAATTTTATGTAGAGAGTGCTTGGAGATGGTCTTTTGGTTGTTAGGAAGATTGAGAATGTGGCTACAGGACCCAACAATCGCCCTAAACTAGCTTGTGTTATTGCTGAATGCGGAGAGATGTAAATCCTGAGTTTATGAGTAGCTTTATTGATGGTTAACTGTAAAAACTTCTGTAACCAATAGAATCTTAATTTTCCCAGTAAAAACATTCTATGGGTGTAATTCTAATGAAAAATAATATAATGTTCTGACTTCTGACTTCTTAAGATGAAGGATCCTTTTGTTCATAGACTTGTAAATTTATTGCATATGCCTTTTCTGTTATTCACTAAGGTGGCCCTTGTTAAGAGAGGATTGGCTCGGATAGGATAACTCAGTATATTGAAGACATTTTAAGGGAAGAAATGGATGCAAACTTTCACATTTTGTCCAAGTTGAAGGCTATTCACGAAGAAAAGGTATTCTTACGAATCCCCACAAAAATAGTAAAGATTAAAAGGGATGACTTTTCTTCGGGGGAACATTCAACTTGAGGACTAGTAAGGATACATTTTCTTCATGAGTAACTTTCAACTTGAACAAAGCATGAAAGTTATCTTCTATTTTATCCTTCAAAATGCCTCCAATATAGCGAGTTATCCTATCCAAACCAATCCTCTCTAACAAACGCAACCTTATTGTTTCTTTTTTCTTCCAAGATCCGGGTTTCAGTTTTTCCGATATGAAATATAAAAATAAATCAATGGTCTGTTTTCTCTATTAGTTTAGTTGCCTCTGGTCGCACTTTGTTTTGCTGTGTTTTGCTCTATGCATTTGTATTGTTTGGACCTCCTTCCATTTGCTGGTATCTCTTCGGCCTATATTTTGGCCTCTCTGGTTTCTCTTTGCTGTGTATTTTCAGCCTTTGGGATTCCAGACCAGGACCAAACAAAAATTGTGTGACATCTTCATTCCAGAAGAGTTCGATCCAGATTTGCATGGTATTGACAGCTACGTCACCGCATACCAAATTCATTCTGCCGTGTCACACAAGCAAAACCTGTACCATGTTCTTGGCATCGAAAACCCTACAGTTGCCGACGCAGAAATCCTCAAGAAACAATACAAGAGACTGGCACTAGCCTTGCACCCTGACAAGAATAGATCAAACGCCGCGGAGGGTGCTTTCAAGCATATTAAGGCGGCATGGGACGTTCTCTCAGACCCTGCTAAGAAAGATGCTTACGACAAGTGTTTGACAAGAAGGCTTCAAGCGGCTTATGGTTCCAACAAACGCAGAGCTAGTGAGTGCAAACCGCCACCGCCGCATAGGTCCAGTGCCTTCCCTCGCAAAAGGTCTAGTCCTGGTGGTGATGGAAGCTGCTACAAGAAAACCATTAAGATTATTAGAAAATCAAATCCAGGCCAAAAGGCAACTGTGATGATGGTATCCGTACGCCGAGTGGCTTAATGTGCTCCTCGCTTTGTTATTAATTTGCCTCCTTGGAATTTTGGAGTGCTTACTGTTGTATGTGTACTCTTTATTCAATACAGTTTTGTTGAATTAATCAAATTTTGAATCTCTTACACTGTTCCTTCATCCCACTTTTATATTTTCTACCTAGTCATGATATGAATACTTTCCAATTTATTGGAGTAGCTAGTGTCTCTAGCAATCTATGATGACCCTTCTTCAAATACAAGTTTGTTGATTCGCTTGACAGTTTGAAGACTAAAATTTGTTGATTCACAATCTTGCTCCAACGTATATACTCCACAAATCTAAGTACTTATTATTTTCCATCATAGGACCACCTTGTTTTAGTTTCATTTTAGTAAGCTTTAACAAAGCCAACTTTTAATAATCATAAGAGTTGGATATAGACTCTCTAATCTAGAGAGTGTAGGATATTTTCTAACTTTGAAGACTCATTTGACAATTTTGTTAGACTCTTGGCGATGCTTAAGACACTTCATGAGCTAAGGAATGTGGATCCAACCACCAGCAAATAATCCTCGTCAATTAGTTTTATGATGAAACCACAACTTCATGAGCTAAGGAATTTGCATACCAAGTTCATTCTGCCGTGTCACACAAGGAAAACTTGTACCGTGTTCTTGGCATCGAAAACCCTACGGTTGCCGACTCAGAAACCATCAAGAAACAATACAACAGATTTGCACTTGCCTTGCACCCCGACAAGAATGGATCAATGGCCGCCGAGGGTGCTTTCAAGCATGTTAAGGCAGCGTGGGACGTTCTCTCTGACCCAGCAAAAAGAGAGGCTTACGACAAGTCTTTGAGACAACGGTTTCAAGCGGCTCATGGTTCCAATAAGCGCAGAGCTAGTGAGTGCAAACCAGCACAGCCGCAGAGGTCCAGTGCCTTCCCTCGCAAAGGGTCTAGCCCTGGTGGTGATGGGAGCTGCTACAAGAAAACCATTAAGATTATTAGAAAGTCAAATCCAGGCCAAAAGGCAACTGTGATGATGGTATCTGTACGCCGAGTGGCTAAATGTGCTCCTCGCTTTGTTATTAATTTGCCTCCTTGGAATTTTGGAGTGCTTACTGTTGTATATGTACTCTTTATTCAATACAATTTTGTTCAACTAATCAAATTTTGAATCTCTTACACGGTTCCCTCATCCCACTTTTATATTGGAGGCATAAATAGATAGAAAATACAAAGTGGGATGTGGGAACAGTGTAAAAGATTCAAAATTTGGTTGATTCAACAAAATTTTATCGATTAAAAAGTACATATACAACAGTAAGCACTCCAAAATTTCTAGGAGGCAAATTAAGTACAAAGCGAGGAACACATTAAGCCACTTGGCATACGGACACCATCATCACAGTTACCTTTTGGCATGGATTACATTTTCTTATAATCTTAATTGTTTTCTTGTAGCTGCTCCCATCACCGCCAGGGCTGGCCCTTTTGCGAGGGAAGGCACTGGACCTCTGCGGCTGTGCTGGTTTGCACTCACTAGCTCTGCGCTTATTGGAACCATGAGCCGCTTGAAACCGTTGTCTCAAAGACTTGTCGTAAGCCTCTCTTTTTGCTGGGTCAGAGAGAACGTCCCACGCTGCCTTAACATGCTTGAAAGCACCCTCGGCGGCCATTTGATCCATTCTTGTCGGGGTGCAAGGCAAGTGCAAATCTCTTGTATTTTTTCTTGATGGTTTTTGAGTCGGCAACTGTAGGATTTTCGATGCCAAGAACACGGTACAAGTTTTCCTTGTGTGACATGGCAAAATGAACTTGGTATGCAAATTCCTTAGCTCATGAAGTTATGGTTTCATCAAAATTTTATCGATTAAAAAGTACACATACAAAATTTGGTTGATTCAAAAAAATTTTATCGATTAAAAAGTACAAATACAACAGTAAGCACTCCAAAATTCCAAGGAGGCAAATTAATAACAAAGCGAGGAGCACATTAAGCCACTCGGCGTACGGATACCATCATCACAGTTGCCTTTTGGCCTGGATTTGATTTTCTAATAATCTTAATGGTTTTCTTGTAGCAGCTTCCATCACCACCAGGACTAGACCTTTTGCGAGGGAAGGCACTGGACCTATGCGGCGGTGGCGGTTTGCACTCACTAGCTCTGCGTTTGTTGGAACCATAAGCCGCTTGAAGCCTTCTTGTCAAACACTTGTCGTAAGCATCTTTCTTAGCAGGGTCTGAGAGAACGTCCCATGCCGCCTTAATATGCTTGAAAGCACCCTCCGCGGCGTTTGATCTATTCTTGTCAGGGTGCAAGGCTAGTGCCAGTCTCTTGTATTGTTTCTTGAGGATTTCTGCGTCGGCAACTGTAGGGTTTTCGATGCCAAGAACATGGTACAGGTTTTGCTTGTGTGACACGGCAGAATGAATTTGGTATGCGGTGACGTAGCTGTCAATACCATGCAAATCTGGATCGAACTCTTTTGCTGCCTTGGCCTGCTTGATTGCATATTCGAAGTTTCCAAGCATGAAATATGCTTCTGCAGCCTCTAGGGCCTTGACGGCAGCCATCTGTGCGACGTTGGAGGAGAGAGAGAGAGTAGTGAAGGAAACTAGGAACCAGAAACAAAGTAGGGTATTCTTGTGACTTAAGTGACGCGTTAAAACCCTAGAAAAAAAAAAGGATACTTGGGCAGAAAGTTCAATTCCTATTTGTAGTTGAATTAGGAACCGACCAATTCATGTATATTTTTGTTAAAATAGGATTTCTAATCCTTAACTGGATTGGATTTCTCAACAATAACGTTCCTACTCCAAATATAGTTCCAAGATGAGAAACTTTATATGAACTTGGATTGGCTAAGTTACATGAGTTGGATTTGTATCTCCTAATATATATATATATATAAAATAATTGTCTATAATTAAAAAGAGATTTTCTAGTCACACTTTCAACACACGTTCACCCCCATAAAGTGCCAAGACCCAATTTACCCTTACTATAAAGGTGAATATATATTTTGAAAGAAAAAAAAAATAATTCAAACCCTGCAACATCCTCCGACCCTACCACCACGCCAATATCCACAACCAGCCCGGCTATGTTGTCAACTGTTCTAAAAATTTCTGCCAACTTAGGCGATTGGTCACCGCCCCGATTAATGCCTAGACGTTTGAAAATTAAGAAATGGCGCATAGACCTGCTAAGGCGCCCGCCTAGCCTGCCTAGACCCACCTAGGCACCCGTCTACATTGTGACTCAAGCTTAGACAGAAAATATATAACTTTCCTTTTGCATTTTATTTTTTTTCAATAAATTGTAAGAGACTTATTGAATACTTAAATGAATACACATTATATGCATGTTGCCCATGTTTTCATTCTGAATAAACCCCGGACTTTGGATTGCAATACGTATGTATTGGTAATTAGGTTTTGATAATTTGTGAAGATAAATCCTTTCTGTAACTTTTTTCATCTTTTCCTTCTTGCGGTTAGGTTATCATTTGTGTGGTGTTTTGTTTTTCTGTAGCAAATTTCACACAGTTTGCGTCTCTATATGTTCGTGGAAATGATTATTTTAGGCTAAAAACAAAGCTTTCATTGAGTTAAACAACGGAATGAAATAAGTCATTCATGTAATGCACTTTGGCATTGTTCGGTGACATGAAAATTTAATTTGTTGAATAAATTGTGAAGAGTTTCTACATTGAGTTGGTTGTATATCATGTTGTATTTGGCCCTAAATCAGAATTGTGGAAGTATAACCAGGAATTTCATTACTATCCATACCTGCTTGATGACGTGCTTCATGTTAATTTGACTTGTGACATATAAAAACAATTCTCATTTTGTGGAATTTTGTGGTTGTTGGCCTAAAAACAAAGCTTTCATTGAGTTAAACAATTGAATGAAATGAGTCATTCATGTGATGCACTTTGACATTGTTCGGTAGTATGCAAATTTAATGTGTTGAATAAATTGCGAAGAGTTTCTAGTGAGTTGGTTGTATATCAAGTTGTGTCTATTTGGTACTAAATCAGAATTGTGGAAAGAATAACGAGGAATTTCATTACTATCCATGCCTACTTGCTGACGCGCTTCATGTTAATTTGATTTGTGACTTATAAAAACAATTCTCATTTTGTGGATGGTATGGAAATGCAGGTCATCGATATGCTGCTCTTCAAGGCAATGGAAGAGTTGAATAACATCACCAAGCATGCAAAGCAGCGACACCACATCATTGGCCAGTACGTGGTTGGTCACCAAGGGCTTGTGCAGGATTTGGGCACCAAAGATCAGGGGGCCTCTGCTTTTCTCAAAGATTTTTATAAGAGCAATTATTTTTTATTCTCCGCTGTTCCCTGGATTGTGCTTCCGTGGGAATTTGCTTTCAGAGCTGTTAAATAAAGGTGTACTAGACAATTTTTTTTTGCATCTTTCTGTCGGATATAGATTGTTAAGGTCACTGGTTCATACTTCAATTGCTGTTGTTTAAGAAGTCATTAATGTTTTGACAAATGAAGAAGCAAGATACAGTTATGTCATTGGATGAGCATTGTAGCTTATTGTTCTGTTTATGTTTTTATGCTGTGAGGTTCTTTTGTCACATCCTGGCCCGTGTAATATCCCACATCGTCCAAGGGAGTGATCCTTATATGTATATTCTCATTCCTACCTAGCACGAGGTCTTTTGGGAGCTCACTGGGTTCGGATTCTATCGGAACTCCGAAGTCCTGAAGTTAAGTGAGTAGCGCGCGAGAGCACTCCCATGATGAGTGACCCACTGGAAAGTTCTCGCGTGAATTCCCAGAAACAAAACCGTGAGGGCGTAGTCGGGGCCCACGGCAGACAATATCGTGCTACGGTGGTGAAGCTGGCCCGAGATGTGGTGGGGGCCCGGGCCGGAATGTGATAATTTGGTATCAGAGCCTAACCCTGGCCGTGGTGTGCCGACGAGGACGTCGGACCCCTTAAGGGGGGTGGATTGTGAGATCCCACATTGCCCAGGGGAGTGATCCTTATATGTATATTCTCATCCCTATCTAATGCGAGACCTTTTGGGAACTCACTGACTTCGGGTTCCATCAGAACTCCGAAGTTAAGCGAGCTTGTGTTATTGCTGAAGCGGAGAGATGTAAATCCTGAGTTTATGAGCAGCTTTATTGATAACTGTAAAAACTTTTGTAACCAATAGAATCTTAATTTTCCCAATAAGAACATTCTATGGGTGTAATTCTAATGAAAAATAATATAATGTTCTGACTTCTGACTTCTTAAGATGAAGGATCCTTTTGTTCATAGACTTGTTAATTTTATTGCATATGCATTTTCTGTTGTTCACTAAGGTGGCCCTTGTTAAGAGGGGATCGGCTTGGATAGGATAACTCAGCATATTGAAGACATTTTAAAGGAAGAAATGGATGCAAACTTTCACATTTCGTCCAAGTTGAAGGCTATTCACGAAGAAAAGGTATTCTTACGAATTCCCACAAAAATAGTAAAGATTAAAAGGGATAACTTTTCTTCGGGGGGAACCTTCAAATCAAGGATTAGTAGGATACCTTTTCTTCATGAGTAACTTTTAACTTGAAAAGTTATCTTCTATTTTATCCTTCAAAATGTCTCCAATATAGTGAGTTATCCTATCCAAACAATCCTCTCTAACAAACGCCACCTTATTGTTTTTTTTTTCTTCAAAGATCCGGGTTTCAGTTTTTCCGATATGAAATATAAAAATAAATCAATGGTCTGTTATCTCTTTTAGTTTAGTTGCCTCTAGTCGCACTTTGTTTTGCTCTATGCATTTGTATTGTTTGGACCTCCTTCCATTCGCTGGTATCTCTGTGGCCTATATTTTGGCCTCTCTGGTTTCTCTTTGCTGTATATTTTCAGCCTTTGGGTTTCCATACCAGGACCAAACAAAAATTGTGTGACATCTTCATTCGAACAGAGACCTTCGCTTACTAACGAGACAATGGATTCTAATAAAATTAGAATTAGAAAGATCGAACTGTTGTGTCAACATGTCATTGTCTCGGTGACGAACATCATTTTCTTTTCCCTTTAACTTATGTGCTTAAGAATCGAAATTAAGTTTCTTCTGTTATAGCCAACTTGATCAAGTCCAAATCTATTTAAGTAGCTTTTCTGTCGTAAAGTTTTCCTTCATTCCTCCCTCCTCCCACTACACGTCCTCCACCCCTCTTGATCTCCATCCTTTCTGTCGAAATAAAAAAACTAAAATCTAAATGGTTAACCAAAACCATCGACCTTACGACTTTGTAGTAAGCCTTTGCCAGGGCAGGGTTTAGAGAAAACGTCATAGGCTGTGTTGAACAAATCTTGAAAGCACCATTCGGCGGCGATGGAGCCATTCTTGTCGTGAAGCAACCGTGCGAGGCAAGAAAGATGCTTTTATTTTTCTAAAAGAAATTGCAACATCGACTGAACCTTGGTAGCGCCACAAAAAAGGTCACCAAAATATTACTATTACCAGTTCCTTAGTTAATAAACAAATATACATGAAATTCTTGTAACCTTCAAAACTCTTGTTTATTTCATTAGTACACAATCTTTCCAGCTTACTCCACATTGTGCTGGTTTCGGTTTCGAAGGCCGGCCGGCTGAATCTGAACTACAATGGACTTATAAAACTAGACCCTTACTCCTTCATTCGACATATCTTCATTCAAGCTAAAAATCAAAGAAGGATGGCTCAAGTACTTCAACTCTCTCTCCTTTATGTGGCAGCAGTTGCTTTCATGTTTCAACAATGTTGTGGTATGTACTACTATGTAGTAATATTTTCACAACTTTTATCCCCGTACATATATTCATTTATCATAAAATGTTTATTTGATCCTTTTATCAGAGCGATATTTTGAACTAATATAAATTACGGGGAGAGAGAATCGAACTAGAGTATGCAAGGGGAAGCAAACCGTTAGTCTCTTTGATATGGAACAATTGTATTTTCTTTTCACTATTTATATGTATGTGCCATCATAAGCCATATATCCAATATTTTTTTTCTTGTGCGGTAACCGTGACGTTATGTACGCATGATTCAGATGGGAAGTTGATGAATGAGTACATAGGAGCCACCGGAATTCCTATAACATTTGACTCTGTACCGATTGACAGTGAGATCGACTTCCATTTCATACTCGGGTTTGCGATTGATGCAGACCCATCATGCATGCAACAAAATGGGATATTCTCACCATATTGGCAATCTACATTAACCCCACAATCTGTTGCAGCCATCAAGCAAAAACACTCTAATGTGAAAGTCATGGTAAGCCTCTCAGGTTGGAGCTTGGGTGAAAGTCCTTCACTGGTACAATCCAATAAACCCGAAAAAATGGGTATCTAACGCTGTCTCGTCACTTGGCTCGATAATCACCACTTACCATCTTGATGGCATTGACATAGACTACGAAAACTTCCCAAACCCGAAGAGCAGTAATTCATCGAGTTCTTTTGCTTTTTGTATAGGCGAGCTCATCACTGGCTTGAAAAACAAAGGACTCATTTCTGTTGCTAGTATTGCACCGTTTTACAGTACAACTGCGCCGTATGTTCAGCTCTTTGATGGCTATGCAGATGTTATAGACTATGTCAATCACCAGTTCTACACTGATAAGGTTACTACCGCGAAGGGGTATCTGCAAGCGTTCAAGCTTCGAGCCGCACAATTTGGGAAGGAAAAGTTGTTGCCTGCCTATGAAGTAGATGGAAGAGGAATTCAAGGGGATGCCTTTTTTGATGCTTTGACACTGTTGCAGACAAATGGATTCGAAATTAATGGGGTCATGATCTTCTCAGCGGATGCTTCTTCTAAAAACAACTTTTACTATGAGAGAAAATCCAAAGCTTTCTTGCTCAATTCTACTAGTAGTGCTAACTAGTCTAAGTACCTGGTTGAAATATATATACTTAGCCTCCTCGAATGCGGTCTCACTCGTGCAAGAGCGTATAGTTATTTTTTCATTTATGATTTGTTACATAAGTTACGTATGTTCTGGTTGCGAATTTTTCTTTTTTGTTGCATTAATTTTCTATGTATTTCTGCCAATAAAAGAAAGGTTATCATTCTTACTACATTAATCCTATTTGATATTTTTCGTTCTCATGTTCTACCCGGTCTTTGACAGGATTATCCAACTTCGGCTACCATAGATTGCTAAAGACACTACTTCAATAAATAGAAAGTACTAGAAATATTTGCCCGCGCGTTGCTGCGGGATTAGAAATCGTGTGAAAAAAATGTTTCAAAGCTATAATATATTGTTACAGAATGTTAATGTTATCTACACCGAAAGATGTTTGAATTTATTGAAATAATTTTTACATGAAAAGCATAAATTAGATGAATGAAGCTCTTGAAATTCTTTGAACCACTCTGAATAGCATTACCTGTGAATGATTGATTGTGTAACAAAAATTAGTAAGAGTATAATAGATGAAACTTTCATATGTATAATTCAAACTTCTACACATTTATCCGTACTTTACAAATTGTTAGAAGCTGCTAAGATAACAATTGATATCACATAATTGGTATGCTATTAAACATAATGAATTCCATGAAGCAAAAAAAATGATATGCAATTTTAACTTACAATGCTAAAGAAGCTCTATAAGAGTAGCTGGGTCCTCCGTGTTTTATCCATCAAAGGCATTGCAACTGTAGATCCTGGAAGCTATAAAAATTCATCCAGTCAAGAGACAAAATTCAATAGTTATGGGTAACGTGAATATGGAACCACAAATGTAAGATATACTTGACAAATTTGCAAATTTATTACAATTTCAATTGAATTTCCAACTTCATTTTCTCGCTTAAAAATCTTAATCTACAAAACCAAATTAGTTTTATCAAACAACATTCAAAAATAAAATCCAGTAAAGGAAAAGATCAATTGACTAACCTGAATAAGTGGAAGCATTCATACCTCAATTTAATTTCCAGCTTAATTTTGTTGCTTAAAAATTATGGTCTACAAAACCAAATCAGTTTTATCAACAACAAAGTATCAATTTATGAAAGCAAAGACAACACATAAAAAGAACATTAAAACTGGAAACCAAGTCGTGATATTTCACCATTTGACATAGAAATTTTATCTTGCCTAGGAGAAGTCTCAGCAGTCGGTAGAGCCCCAGAAAGAGAAGGCATCGGAGGGGGATCATTCGGAGCCTCAGTACTGGACAGAACCCTAGAAGGATGAGGCATCAGAGGTTGATCATTTGGAGCTTCATTACGCGGTACAGCCCCAGAAGACGAAGGCAATAAATGCCTTTGGAACAAACCCACAAATCTCTGATGATCAAGTAAAACCTGACCATCAGTTTCCTTCATCTGGTCAAGCTTCCTCTTCATGTTTGTAGCATAGTCATGTGCGAGCCGGTGCAACTGTTTATTCTCATGCTTGAGCCCTCTAATCTCCTGTTTGAGACTCATCACTTCGGCCGCCAATGATTCAACTTGGCGGGTTCGAGCAAATAGGCGTTGGGCCATATTAGACACAGAACCTGCACACTGAACACTGAGAGCCAGTGAATCCTTAACAGCTAACTCATCAGACCGTTTGGAAAGTAGTCTGTTATCTTTGGGAGTGAGAAGGTTCCTGGCCACCACCGCAGCGGTCATATCATTCTTCATCACGGAATCCCCAACGGTAAGAGGACCAGTAGGGGAGACGAAGGATGGGCGCCATATGTTGTCTGGAGAAGGCGGGGCTGCCTCTTCAACAAGGTTCAAGTCAAAACGACGGTCGGAGGGGCCAGACATTTTCAAAGGTATTGAAGAGAGAAGAGGTCGGACAAATCAAGATCTTAGAAGTGCAAGAATGGAGCTTCTACTGGTGGAGATTCAAGTGTGCTTTGGAACTTAATGCCAGCCCCTATAAAAAGCTGCACTCGACGAAGCTTCAGACATCAAAGAGGCGCCTGCTCAGAAATCGAAGAGGCGTTTGCTTTCTCAAAAGCTGGGCTGCTTAGAGACCACGAGGGTTGATCTCATAAATCGAAGAGGTGTTTGCTTTCTCAAAAGTTGGGCTGCTCAAAGACCACGAAAGCCGATCTCAGAAATCGAAGAGGCGCTCGCTTCCTCAAAAGCTAGGCTCCTCAGAGACCACGAGGGCCGATCTCAGAAATCGAAGAGGCACCTACTTTTCCAGCCTTGTCAGCACCTGTCACACGCACACTCAGCTTTGCGGAAATTATGGGTATTCTGTCGAAGACTTCTGGGGAAGTAGAAAACACATGAATCTTACTGTCCAATCACCCACTTCCCACACGCAACAATAGCTCATGGGTACCACAGATAACTTTGCCAAAGTTCTCTGCCAAAGTTGAGCACGTGAAGCTTGCAGCTCCCACTCCATCGCTCTGACCAAGAAGGGTAAAAGAATAGCAAAGAAACAGCACTAACAAGTTTAGACCCATAAATTTTGAAGGTCTAGCTACCATATTATTACCCACAAGGGTAAAGGAACAGTACCACTGTTGGATAATTGGAAAGTCCCTGTGTGTCAACCTCTGTGCCTCGTGGCAAGGTAGACTAGCAAACATGCCCAACCTTTACTCACATTCGAGAAAACACTCCCAATAAGATTGCTTGCTCCAAAATCGAAGAGGCACCGTCCTCCGAATCTCGAGAGCCAGACTCCCAACATGACTACTTTCTCAAAAATCGAAGAGAGGGTAAAGGAACAGTACCATTGCTGGATAATTGGAAAGTCCCTGTGTGTCAACCTCTGTGCTTCGTGGCAAGGTAGACTAGCAAACATGCCCAACCTTTACTCACATTCGAGAAAACACTCCCAACAAGATTGCTTGCTCCAAAATCGAAGAGGCACCGCCCTCCGAATCTCGAGAGCCAGACTCCCAACATGATTACTTTCTCAAAAATCGAAGAGACATTGCTCCCCGAATCTCGAGAGCCAGACCCCCAGCATGATTGCTTTCTCAAAAATCGAAGAGGCATCGTTCTCCGAATCAATCGAAGAGGCGCTTGCTTTCTCAAAAGCTGTGCTGCTCAGAGACCACGAGGGCCGATCTCAGAAATCGAAGAGGCACCTTCTTTTCTAGCCTTGTCAGCACCTGTCACACGCACACTCAGCTTTGCGGAAATTATGGGCATTCTGTCGAAGACTTCTGGTGAAGTAGAAAGCACATGAATCTTACTGTTCAATCACCCACTTCCAACACGCAACAATAGCTCATGGGTACCACAGATAACTTTGTCAAAGTCTCTGCCAAAGTTGAGCACGTGAAGCTTGCAGCTCCCACTACATCGCTCTGACCAAGAAAGGTAAAAGAATAGCAAAGAAACAGCACTAACAAAGTTTAGACACATAAATTTTGAAGGTCTAGCTACCATATTATTACCCACAAGGGTAAAGGAACAGTACCACTGCTGGATAATTGGAAAGTCCCTGTGTGTCAACCTCCGTGCTTCGTGGCAAGGTAGACTAGCAAACATGCCCAACCTTTACTCACATCCGAGAAAACACTCCCAACAAGATTGCTTACTCCAAAATCGAAGAGGCACCGCCTTCCGAATCTCGAGAGCCAGACTCCCAACATGATTACTTTCTCAAAAATCGAAGAGACACTGCTCCCCGAATCTCGAGAGCCAGACCCCCACCATGATTGCTTTCTCAAAAATCGAAGAAGCATCGATCTCCGAATCTCGAGAGCCAGATACCACATACCACTTTTTCAAAGTGCTCTGACAGAGTTAAAACATGTGAAGCTGGCAGCTGCCACTACCGTGCTATGACCAAGCAGGGTAAATGAATAGCATTACTACTTGTTGTTAGGGAGACTCCTATATATGTCGACCTCCATCCCCAACGGACAGGCAGACCTGCAAAAATGCTCAACCCTTCCTCATATCTGAGAGGGCACTCCCAACGAAGCCTTTCGAAATATTCAGCTTTCTTTCCCCCCGATAATACCTCTGCAAACAAGCTATACTAGAGCAAGAATATCTCATATCATCAGGGTTAAAAGCAAGAGTATCCCATATCATGCTTTTTCCCTGTCTTTTCCTTTGACCTTGTTTTTACCTACAAGACAAGGAGAAAGAGAGCAATCAGTCAGCACTTGAAATCAAGCTCCCAGCCAGGAACTGACAGCCTGGAACCCCTTACCTGATTACTTACATGGCATTGCTCTCGAGTACTCATCTTCAACATCTTATGTTGCCAGGGAAGATACCGCATCTGCTTGAGGAACAGATAGGGCAAGTGCGAAGGATACAAGGAAGCATGTGGAGACAAGCGTAACAGCACACGTGCCGATCCATCCATTACTCTGTCAAAAGCAAAAGTATCCCATATCAGCAGGGTCGAACGTACTCTAGATTTGATGGACTTGTTTTGACCCTCAAATTCTTCAGTCGGCCTTATACTCTGGAGGAAACCAGAAAACCCTCCAGCTCAGTTCAAGAATAAGCCTGTGGAAAGTTACTTCTTCAAAAGCAAAAGTATCCCATATCATCTCTTCTCATTTTTCTTCTCTTTATCCTTCATGCTGCTGCAAGATGGGGAGAAGGTGAACAATCAGCCGGAGCTCTGATTGCTTACCTTGTCTGTCACCTCTTTCAGCAAATCCCCTAGCTCGGCGACTTGGGGGACTCCTACTACATGGTTTGTATCGCGCTTGACCAAGCCTGAAACTACAAGTAAGCTTCAAGTGAAATTGATACATTACCTTGTGCATCTCTACCAGTTAAAGATACCACCCCTGGATGGAGGAAGAGTACTTCCAGAGAAGCTGCCACATCTACCTATGAGACAGATAAGGCAAGTCAAGATGATACCACACTCCGATACTTAGAAGTTTCGTGATTACGAGATCATTCTCCCACAATATTTCCTAATGTCATTTGTACTAAATCATTCACTTGTACTCACTAAAGGAGAGCTTGAACCTATGTACTTGTGTAAACCCTTCACAATTAATGAGAACTCTTCTATTCCGTGGACGTAGCCAATCTGGGTGAACCACGTACATCTTGTGTTTGCTTTCCTATCTCTATCCATTTATATACTTATCCACACTAATGACCGGAGCAATTTAGCGAAGATCACAAAAAGCGACCGTTTTCGCTACCTAGGATCTATCTTACAAGAGAACGGAGAATTAGATGGAGATCTCAACCATAGAATACGAGCTGGATGGATGAAGTGTAAGAGTGCATCCAGCATGTTGTGTGACCGTCGTAGGCCACTGAAGCTCAAGGGAAAATTTTATAAGACGGTAATAAGGCCAGCGATGTTGTATGGCACAGAATGTTGGGCGGTGAAACATCAACACGTACACAAAATGGGTGTAGCAGAGATGAGGATGCTTCGTGGGATGTGTGGGCACACGAGAAAGGATAAGATTGAGAATAAGGATATCCGAGGTAAAGTAGGAGTAGCCGAAATTGAAGGAAAGATGAGAGAAAATCGGTTCCGGTGATTTGGACATGTGCAAAGAAGGCCGACTGACGCTCCGGTTCGAAGATGTGACTACGGGACAGAGGTTCAGGGCCGAAGGGGTAGAGGAAGACCTAGGAAAACTTTGGAAGAGACTCTAAGAAAAGGCTTAGAGTACTTGGATCTAACGGAGGACATGACACAAAACCGAGCGCAATGGCGTTCTAGGATTCATATAGCCGACC
This sequence comes from Malus sylvestris, assembly GCF_916048215.2. NCBI lineage: Eukaryota > Viridiplantae > Streptophyta > Magnoliopsida > Rosales > Rosaceae > Malus > Malus sylvestris. The sequence goes on from NC_062266.1 coordinate 4,111,929, forward strand.
CCACTTAGTGGGAAAAGGCTTTGTTGTTGTTGTTGTTGTTGTATACACTGATCATTTGACATTCAATACGGAAAAATTAATCATGACCATTCCTCTCTTTTTAAGTTATCAGGGAAAAATTGAACGACAAACAATCAAAAAACCCAAATAGAAAATAAATTTAACAGCAAAGAGATAAAGTATATACATGACCCAAAAATGGTTTGCAAGCTCCAGAATAAAACCCTAAAAGACACCAAAATCTAATCTATATATATAATTCCCACATATTCGACTTTCACACTACAGAAAACACAACTTCACAATATTAAAATAAAATAAAATTAAATTTGTTGCAGAAAATGCTAAAAGGAAAAAACTGAAATTATTTACCTTGAGCATAAACGGGTTCGAAGCTGGACATAGAAGCCCCAAAAAACGAAGAGCAAAGTGTCCTGAAACAAAAAAAAAAAAGCAAATCATACAACCAAACGGCAGTTCTAAGGATATAAACAAAACACCAAAAATTACAAAAACTAAATTCCAAAAAACATAGAGCAACGTGTTCTGAAACGAAAAACACCGAGAATTAGATACAAAAAATGATCAGACATCGGATCTAACGATATAAAGAAAACACCGAGAGTTAGAAGAAAAAAAATTCATACAAAAATGCCACTTGAACATGGAAAACTACAAAAAAATAAAAATAAAACAGCAATACTATAAAGGTTAAAAAATCTCACCACCAAACAGAGGTGGACCTTGGAGGTAACAAATCTACCCTGATAAAATCGAAAAACCAACAAAATCAGTACTAACCCAGGGATTTTAAACGCAAGATGCATCAACTATTTATTTTTCCAAGGGTTTTAAACGCAAGAAATTTGCACAGATGATTTGGCTGAGAAAAATGAGAAAAATGAGAAAGATGAGAAGATCGGAAACCAAAGGTTGAGAAAAGGAAAGCAAATGGAAACTGAAGGAGTTTTGGAAACTAAAGGAGATTTGGAGAGATGCAATTGAAGAGAACTTATCCACGATGATCGACGCGTGGCAAAACAGTGGATAACTTATCCTATCTCACTCAGTATCCATGCTCAGCTTTTCTGTGCATGTTCCAGATTTTTGTTTTTTTAATTATATTTTGGTGGCAAGGCATGCATTGCTGCCAGGTGTGATGAGGTAAGGTTTTTTAATTATTTTTTGTGGAAAGGCATGTACCATTGCTGCCAGGTGTGTGGTTTTCCACCGGGTTTAGTATAAATAATAATCGGAGAGCTTTTGTTAGGTTTTAGTATAGATGGGGAAGGATCTAGAGAAAAGCTGGGTGGAGATATAGGAAGGAAGGGTAAAGTTGAAATAACAAAAAGAAGCAGGGATGGAAATGGAAGAACACTGTTAATGAACAGTGATAACTTTTGTTGGGTTTTAGTATATGTATAATTTATATCATGACTAGATAGAAAATATAAAAGTGGGATGAGGGAACAGTGTAAGAGATTCGAAATTTGATTAATTCAACAAAAATGTATTGAATAAAGAGTACATAAACAACAGTAAGCACTCCAAAATTTCAAGGAGGCAAATTTATAACAAAGTGAGGAACACATTAAGCCACACGGCATACGGCTACCATCATAACAGTTGCCTTTTGGCCTGGATTTGATTTTCTAATAATCTTAATGGTTTTCTTGTAGCAGCTCCCATTACCACCAGGGCTAGACCTTTTGCGAGGGAAGGCACTGGACCTATGGGACGGTGGTGATTTGCACTCACTAGCTCTACGTTTGTTGGAACCATGAGCCGCTTGAAACCTTCTTTTCAAACACTTGTCGTATGCATCTTTCTTAGCAGGGTCTGAGAGAACGTCCCATGCCGCCTTAATATGCTTGAAAGCACCCTCCGCAGCGATTGATCTATTCTTGTCAGGGTGAAAGGCTAGTGCCAGTCTCTTGTATTGTTTCTTGATGATTTCTGAGTCGGCAACTGTAGGGTTTTCGATGCCAAGAACATGGTACAGGTTTTGCTTGTGTGACACAGCAGAATGAATTTGGTATGCGGTTATATAGCTGTCCATACCATGCAAATCTGGATCGAACTCTTTTGCTGCCTTGGCCTGCTTGATTGCATATTCGAAGTTCCCAAGCATGAAATATGCTTCTGCAGCTTCTCCGGCCTTGACGGCAGCTATCTGTGCGAGGTTGGAGATGTGGTCAGGACACAATGCTTGAGGAACGGAGTTGCTGGGGATTCTGCTGCGGCCAGTGGCCATGCTACTGCGCTTGAATTTAAAGTAGAAGCCATGGTGTAGAGAAATATACCGATCGAGAGAGAGAGAGTAGTGAAGGAAACTAGGAACCAGAAACAAAGTAGGGTATTCTTGTGACTTAAGTGACGCGTTAAAACCCTAGGAAAAAAAAAAAGGATACTTGGGCAGAAAGTTCAATTCCTATGTGTAGTTGAATTAGGAACCGACCAATTCATGTATATTTTTGTTAAAATAGGATTTCTAATCCTTAACTGGATTGGATTTGTCAACAAGAACGTTCCTACTCCAAATATAGTTCCAAGATGAAAGACTTCCTATGAACTTGGATTGGCAAGATGAAAGACTTCCTATGAACTTGGATTGGCTAAGTTGGCCCTAGTACATGAGTTGGATTTGTTTCGCTTGATGAACCTATGACATTGTTTTCGAAGATTTACTCGGTAATTATCAATAAATGTCTATAATTAAAAAGAGATTTTCTAGTCACACTTTCAACACACATCTAAGTTCACCCCCATAAAGTGCCAAGACCCAATTTACCCTTACTAAAAAAGTGAATATATATATATATATATATATATATATATATATATATTTTTTTTTTTTTTTGAAAGAAAAAAAAAACATACAAACCCAGCAACGTCCTCCGACCCTGCCACCACGTCAATATCCGCCACCAGCCCGGCTATGTTGTCATCTTCAGTGGATAATCAACCCAGTTTTCTCTGTGTACAAATTGGCATTATTCATTTTGGTTTATGTTTGTATATGCGGTATGTGCATTTTTCACACACGCATGAGGCTTTTTCTGCGCCTTTACATAGCAGATTAAATTGGTTTTTTAATTGTGGCTTTGTCTTTTAAGTAAAGTATTCGATCTGGTTGTGAATTTTTTTTTTTTTTTGTATTAATTTTTTATGAATTGTTGTTTATAAAAGAACGCTTATCATTCTCAAATATTAACCCCAAGATCTCTGTCATTCCCCTTGTGCTACCTTATTTCTTGATAATACTGTTGATGTACAAAATCGGGTCGATCTTGTACCAACGTAAATTTGACCGTTAATCACACAAACGCACAAGAACACAAAGGTATATTGTGGTTCATCTCAAGCTGAGGCTACGTCCACACTGGTGTTGATTCCATTTCACTATGTAAATGAATGTTGAATATACATGGAGGCTATAAAGGCAGTGTTTGCTATCTTTGCTATTCTGTTTCCTCTCTTGTTTTTCCTCTGTATGTTTCCCTTCCTCTATATGTTTCCCTCCTTCCTTAAGTGAGTGTGAGGGAGCCCTTTTATAGAATAAGGGTTTTCTCCCCTCTTACATAGATCATGGGCTAAGTAATGAAGCCCAAATACTGAGGCCCAATATATGGTACAACAAAAGTCCCCCAAGTCTTCAGTCAAATGAGTCTTTTGGCTGGAGACTTCAAATCCAATCCATGTGCGGGCCGAAGTGACTAGATGTCGTCCAGAACTAATACTCGACATGAGACGGTGCTTAACGTGGAGCAATACTTAACTAGAGGTAGCACACGTTGTGAGGCTGCTCGGCTAGAGGCAATGCTCGCGGCGAGTGATGCGTAAAATAACTAAACACACAAATTAAACCCTCTTTTTATCAATTGTAGTAAAGTATGTAAGTAGGGATCGTTCTAGGCCGGGGATTAGGAGGGATTGCTAAATCACTTGGAAACTGACTTGAAAACGTGAAAACAAAGTTTCAAACACTAACTAGACTCAAAGAATGCAAAACTATACTTTAAAACACTAAAACAAACCAAAAGACTCAAAACAGCCCCTAAACACTCAAAACTACCTTAAAAACACAATCTGGGCAATTTTGGGACTCTCACACAAACTTGGACAAATTTTGGTTTTCTAATGAACTAAAACACTTAAAAACATAATCTAAGACAAGTTCTAATTAATATGACTCAAAGAAATAAGATGGGGTTGATTTTCGACGAAAATAATTAAATTAAGACAAGAACAAAGTAAACAAATTCTTAGACAAATTTGGGTGAATCAAAACACTCTAACACACAACCAAAACAGAAATTAAACACTTTGAAACAATAAAGTAAAATGGGGATTTTGGTTTTAATGAATTTGAAAACAAAACAAACTTTGTAAAACAAAACAGATTGTAAGTGAATTTGAATGAAACTTATGGATGGAAGATTAGCTAGGAGGTTCTTCTCCACATATGTCACACTTGCATACAAAACGATTTCCAGTTGCTTTTCGATAAGCTATGAATACTCAACGCCCCAAATTAACCGTGAATTGCACTAATTAACCCTCAGTTTTTCCACAAGTTATTAGGTTGGATGATTGCATACGACAACCCAAAACATTCCCTACAAGTTCCCTACATGAATTGCATAATAGAGATACAAGCAAGAATCATTAAGTTCTATGAAAAACATAAGCATTGACGAGGCACTCGTTACTATGATTTGCATGAAACTTATGCCAAGAGTTTACTTAACGTGATTGTGACTAGCAACCTTCACTACTTGTGAATATAAGTTTATAACGATTAGGTGAAACTCCCTTATATTCTAGCGTCAAATTCATGCATGAAAATTAAGCGTGCACTCTTAACCAACATACACAAATTAGTTTTTATATGAACGGATAAGTAAATTGAATTCACAACTTATGAATCATAACTGGATGTAATCAAATCATATTGCAAGTATGAACATAGTTTCGAATCACCCCCTAACTTAGAGGGGTTTAGTTCCTCATACTCACAAAGCAAAGATATATAAAATTAGACATTAAAATCAAAGGAAAGAAAACACCTAAAATGCTCCAACTTGGTAGCAAGTGCATCCAAGATTCCTCATTTCCCTTGCTTGCGGCAGATTGGGTTATGGACATATTTTGGGTAGTTTTATGATGTAGAATGGATGGGGAATGGTATGGAAGGGTTTAGGGTGAGTGTGGAGGAGTGTTTAATGGTTGGAGGGTGGTGGAGAACTAGGCAAAGAGGGTGGAAGAAGGTGGAGTGGCTGTTATGTTTTCTAGGCACTAGAATGGTGTTTTTGGGGTGTTTTGCTTCCTAGGGTGTGTATGGACGAATTTTTGTGATAAAATGATGAATATGGGGGATTGTCCTTTGGCCAAGGGGTGTAAACATGTATTTATAGGCCCCAAAAACCTTAGAAAATTAGGTTAGGTTAAGGATGAAATGCATGGCAATTTGTGTGTGTGGTGTGCAATGGTCCAAGGGTGAAAATGAAGTAATGATGCAAAGTGTGAAGGGTAAAATGGAGTGGTGTTGTAGCTAGGGAGCATGAATGATTGTGTACATTGCATAGAGATGGAAAAGGAGGTGAAATGTGTCAACAAATGGGTCAAAGGTGCAACAACATGTGTTGCACATGGCATTGGATTCCAAATGTGAATGATGGAGCATCAATTGGTGCATGTAATGGATGTAAATGTTGTCTAAAATCTAATGAGTGAAGGGAACAAGAGGTATCAAGTAATTGAGTGTAATAATTAAATGAATTGAAGCATGAAATTAGAAATTATGTAGGGGACAAGAGTGATCAAGCATGGCATGGAATCCAAAGGGAATTCTATGTGGTTTACATGGCAAGGAATGCAAGTTGGGGTGACAGATTTTTGGGCTGTTTTCTTCATCTTTTGGACCATAATTCTTCATATTCTTGGCCTCTTTAGTTCTCAAATTCGTCCATCCACTTTGGCCTATGCATTTGCTATCCATTCCAAGCCCGAAACATGCTCCAAAGGCCTCCAAAATGCATCTTCTTGCATACTTTGTACTTAGAGTCTGAAAACACACAAAAATAACTTTAAACACTAAAATAACTAAGGAAATACAACGTAAATGCACAAGAACAAGCTAACTAAGTCGCATAAATATGCTCCTATCAGCGAGGCGGTTGCTCGGCTGGAGGCAGTGCTCATTGTGAGGCGGCTCGGCTTGTGGCGTTCTTCATTGTGAGTATGCACTCGACGTCAGCATGAGCTCATTATGAGTTAATTCTCGACATGACTCGGATCCGCTTGTTGGGTTTGTATATGGGTCTATGTGTCGGGTGAATCTTTTGGCTGGAGACTTCAAACCCAATCCATATGTGGGCTGAAATGACTAGATGTTGTCCTGAACCAGTACTCGACATGAGGCAATGCTCAACGTAAAGTAATACTCAGCTAGAGGTATCACACGTTGCGAGGCTGCTTGGCTAGAGGCAGTGCTCGCGGCGAGGCGGTTGCTCTGTGAAATCCTGTTCCTGGATTTCACTGTTATAATCTACGTATTTATATTATTGAGATTTTATATTATTTCTCGAGAACTTATTTTAATTTGTTTGAATTTAGATTTTAATTAAATCAGTTACGAAATTTAAAGTTTGGAAATTAATTATTTAAAATCTGTAGACCGTTTGAGGTCACAATTTATATTTTTGAATAGATCTTGAAACCACGAATGTTTAGACGAAAGCCGTTTGCGAGTCCAGATTATAACAGTATAGTTACGAACATTTTAGTAAATTCAAGTGAAACTTTCTAGAAGCTAAGGACTTCCTTTTTCTTCTTTCCTGCGTGAAAAACCAAGGGGGCTGCTGATTCTTCTACCCTTTAATTCTCCTTCACTCCAAATATTTCATGGAATCATAACTTTCTAGTACGGCAACGAAATCACACACGGTCGAAACCTATGTATTCGTAGCGAAGCGCTCTTCAAATTGATACCAAACCCATATGATGGAACCAAACATGCCCATATTTTGAAGCCTAGAAGCTTCGACGGCTTTTGTGGTTTTTTCGCCTATTTCGGCTAACCTCACCGGAGATAGGTCATGACCCAATAGGGAATAATACTCCTCTCTTCATGCGCTTCCAAGATATGTAAGTGGATCTTCCGAATTTCAAGTTTTATTTTCCCACAAGTTTGAGATTTATGTGTTTAACTTGAATTTCTGGTGTTCTTGATGGGGAGTTGTGGTGGTAACATTGATTCAAGAGCTTAGTAGCTAAGTGGAGATTGATGAACGACTTTGGAGGGCAGGACAAGAACAAGAAATGATACATACTTTAATTTTATTGAATTGTTTGTAGTCTTTGGCTAAAAGAGGAAGAATTAAGCATGTTATAGGTAAGCTAACACATTGAAATAGAAGTTGAATATGATTCCTGGATAGTTTGGGATTGCCCTGAAATTGTAAATTGGATTAAACTAGTATGGGTTTTACATTGCAGAAAACTTATTCATTTTGCAGAGGGAAACTATGTTTCAATTAGCCTACTTTGGCTCTTGATTTCTATGTCCTTGTGAGCTCATTTGAACTAATATTGCGTGTTTTGAAAATAGACATGTCCATGATCAAAACCATCTGATTTCACTTAATTCCATTGAGTTTTGGTTGACCAAAACTATGATCAAATTTGAGTCACAAAGCTGCCAGACAACAAGTTCTGCATTTCTAGTTTTGGGATCCATTTTATAATTGGCATTACTTCCAATTTAGAGTTCTGTTTTCTACCAACATTATGTGGTTATAAATTACACCAAACATGTCTCCAAAAACATTTAAGTTCGTACCATTTAATTCAGGATTGAGCTTTCAAAAGTGAGTTTCAATTTGGTTGATCAAAGCAGTTTTTATGCAGCTTTTGTGGAGGAGTATTGTTTCTTTAGTACTCAATCATTCTCTTGTTTTTCTTTAAATTACTTTTGATTTATACTAGTGTTGTTATTTGAAGTATAAGTTGCACTAAAATAATGTCTATGCTACACAAGTTAATAATTTGTAATTACTCGCTTCCATGCTTGCTAATATGCATTTACTTGTGTTTGTTTTCATTTGTTCATGCGTTTGTAAATTGGTTTAGATGTTGTGCTGGAAAGTTTGGAGGACTTGTGTTGACAAAGATAGTCGAACACAAGGTAGGAGGTTCTAGGGAAACTCCATTATAAGTGTTATTCTTTATTATTCGTATTAATTTGGGATCTAAATATTGTTTGATAATTATTTGGATATGATTGCCAACTGAATACCTATATGAACTTAGCATTACTACCTAGTGTGGGATAGAGATGAAAGTCAGAAGATGAGTCAGGTACTTTATTAGTTTTTTAGTAGAAATAGTAATTAAGGGAATTTCTTGTGTTGTACTCCATATGACTAGATGCTTGGTTGATACGTGGAATCGATAACGTGTATGCGTACAACTATGTATAATGTGTGTTGAATTTACTGCATAATGTAGCAGTGGTACATGGATGGTCCTGCTTGGTTAATCCGCATTAAGGGACCATACTATATATGGATCGCACTTGGTTAATCCGCGTTGAGGGGTCACTAATGGTCTTGCTTGGTATATCTGCGTTGGGGGACCATATGCATTCTAGAAGTGAGAAGGATTAGTTGTACGTGGTACATTTGATGGGGAAATCATATGCTTGTTTGGATTCCGTTGAGTGATGGTCCGGAATCGTATCTACTCGGATTCCGTTGAGAGATGGTCCGGAATCCCTTCTACTCCGCGATTCCGTTGAGTGATGTTCCGGAATCGTATCTAACTTGGGTTTCATTTAGTGGTGATTATGCATTGTATTCCGCGATTCTGTTGAGTGATGGTTCGGAATCATACCCACTTGGATCCTGTTAAGAGGGTCCGGGATCCCTCATACTTCGTGATTCCGTTGAGAGATGGTCAGGGATCGTGTTCACCTTGGGGTTTATTGAATTTGGATTGAGATAGCTTCAAAGATGTAGACTTCGGCCGAACTGCATCATTCTAGCCCTAGTTTTTAATGTACATATGAACAATGGATTTTGAGAATCTTGTGGTTTGAATTTAAAAGGCCGTTGGATGTCTGGGTGACTCCTTTGGAGTTATTAGAGACTTGACTATGTATTCATATTTACGAACTTATATTTGAGATTAATAAACCGTGATCGATGGCACTGATTTTACATGCAACAGGTCTGGGTAAATTACGAGAAACCAATTGATATTTTGGTTCAGTTGAGTGGTTCGGAACCCGATGTGGTGGGATTCCGTTGAGTGGTCCGGAATCCTTACTCGTGCACATTTCCAAAAGGTTAGTCTAGAACCCTAAATTCAAATGAATGGGAATTATTCACATTAAACCTTGTGAATATAAATTAGATTTGTCGTACTGTTGCTCATAACCCAAGTAGGGAATTATATAGAGTTCTTTAATTAAATTCATGAAAAGATATGTTATCATATTGATCGATTAACGTAGATAAATGCTAAGATCATGCATCCTTGTTTCATGGAATGGGTTACTTGAGGTGATTGTGGAATGATGTTGAATATGATTGTTATTAATACGATTAGATCAGTGATCATTGTGAATTGAGAATAATATTGTGCTTCATTGGTTCTTTGATATGTTATATACTATGAATTGCGGTATTATGTGAAACATAATGATTTATATGATGGATGAAATAGAAACCTTGATTGTCATGTGGGTTGTTATGTAGCTTGAATCGAATAATTCATGCTTGTAAAGTCCAAATGTTTGATTGAGGAATGTTATGTCTTTTGGCTTGAACGGACTGTGTTTTATGTCAAGTTATAGCGAAGTTGAACTACGAATGGCTTGATTCTTATTGAGGGTACGTAGGCAATCTAACGAAGAGGTTAGATGCATCCATAAACTATATAAAAAATTTCTATGTGAATTCAACTCTTGAGTTGTGATTTGTCATATTCCGAATGCGGGGGTATGTTGGGATACGAGTTTTTTGTGAAGTCACGTGTTGATCCTGGACGTATGTCGGGATCAGGGCGTGACATGCTTGGCTAGAGGTGGTGCTCGTTGGAAGACGGCTCGGCTCGTGGCGTTCCTCGTTACGAGTATGCACTCGACGTCAGCGTGCGCTCATTATGAGTTAACTCTTGGGTCCACAAGTCGGGTCTTTGAGTTGGGGCCATCCGTAGGGTATGTGAATTGGGGTTCGAGCTCAAAGGTGTCCAAGCTCGTAAGTGCCCGAACGAATGGGTGTCCAAGCTCGCGAGTGTCCAAGCACATAAGTGTCCAAATAAGCGAGTGTCTGAGCAAGTGGGTGTCCGGTCAGACAAGAGATCATCGTTTAGACTAAATCTTTGTCACCATAAGCATGTGGCTTAGTGATCCATAGGCTGATCAATAGTGTTGGTAGGCTTCGTTAATCAGCAACAATGTTGATCAATAGAGCTAGTTGCTCAATAATTCTTGACAATAAATGATCGTATAAGTATGAATGCATAATGAATAAATCAAATTGACAAAGTTTGTCAAGGCAAAATATTGTACTATGTGCCTACTACAAATAAATAATTTATTCAGTTGTGTGGTAGTGACATAGTTAAAGGCCCCACATATCACTAGGCAATGAGCAATAGCCAAATATGTGTCACTAGGGAAAAATAATGGAAGACAATCTGACGATAATAATCTTACACATGATGACTATTAGGGAGGTATATAAATATATTGTGCCACAAACAGTTGTATTTCACCACAACCATTCAAATAATATAAGTATTTGTGATGTGGTCAGACTTGCCATAGGAAATAGTCATGTGAGGTGATAAAATAATTACATAATGTAAATGTTGTAGTGGTTGTACGGTTTTATTATAGTTACATATAAAGCAATAATAATTTTAAATAATGAGTTGTCAGACATAAATGATAATAATGAAATAACAAAAGATAAACATCCTATCTCCTTTTTCCTCTGTGGGTAGTATCGTACAGTGCACATGTAACAAATATTATAAAATAATAATAATAAAATATTAAATAGATGATGATATCGAGAAAAATAATAATGTTTCCTCTTGTACAGTGCACACAGCAACAAATATCATAAATAATAATAATAAAATATTAAATAGATGATGATATTGAGAAAACATAATGATTTTCCTCTTGTACAGTGCACACAGCAACAAATATCATAAAATAATAATAATAAAATATTAAATAGATGATGATATTGAGAAAACATAATGATGTTTCCTCTCGTACAGTGCACACAGCAGGAGTGTAGTTTTAATATAAAGGAAAACTAATGAAAATATTTTGAAAATTTTGAGTTTTAACAATAAGATAAAATAAAAGATAAAATGAATAGTATCAGGATTAACTTTTTAGGGTAAAAATGTGATTTTTCATTAAAATAAACCGTACCTGAAATTTTTCGTTAAAATTCTCTTAGTATAATGACGTTAAAATTCTCTTAATATAATGACAATGGGGATGCACTATATATACACATATCATAAAAACAAATAATATATTGCTAACTGTAAGGCAAACGCTGTAAAGAAAACGCATATGTAAAGCAAACGCTGTAAAGCAAATGTATGATGTGGTCTCCCGTTAACGAATATACACACAGATGTAAAGCAAACGCTGCAGTAACAAGACCAACGCAAAATAATAATAAATTATTAAATAATAAACTAGTTCATGAATTAGAAGGAGAGTCATCTTCTTCGTTGGTTTTCCACTGGTGGTCTTGGCGAGTTTGCAGCGCCTTCGTCTAGGTTTCGTAGGCCGATCCACTCCCCATCACTTGACTCCTCGCAGACTCACAGTGTCTGCAATGGTGTCGAATAATATGCAGTACAAGAACCTAGGCCGGTCCGGGTAGAGCTCGGCTAGCTTAAACGCTACCATCCCGTCGAAACTAAACCCAACTACCACGCACTTCTTCACGGTCGGAATTGAGGTACATGTGGATGGGCTTGGACGGGTTCTCAGATTCCAAGAAGAGAAGCTGCACGACGACGATGTGGGAGGTGTCGTCGTTGATAGGGCCGTTGGTGCAGATGATCTGCTCCTTGAGGAGGCGGAAGAAGATGTCGTACGCGCGTTCCCCTCGGGATGAGTGCTCAATGACCATCGGAATCAAGATGTAGCTGCGCAGAGATGAGGCCCATGGCCTGCTGCTTGCCAGGAGTTTCGCATTTGAGATTAAGCCTCTCATCGTGAGAGAAACGAGGAGAGGGACTCGCAGGTGAGGGATAGGGTTCTTGGGTTTTACAGATTCACGGTGGAGGTTGTGAGAGTTTCATGGTGGTGAGATGAAAAAAGTAGAGAGCTTTTTGTGTCGATTCCTACCGACGGTGTCAAATGTTGATGCATAAAATCGGACCGATCTTGGACCAAAGTAAATCCGACTATGAATCACACAAACACACAAGAACACAAAGATATTACGTGGTTCACCTCAAGCTGAGGCTACGTCCACACTGGTGTTGATTCCGTTTCACTATGTAAATGAATGTTAAATATACATTGAGGCTATAGAGGCAGTGTTTGCTCTCTTTGCTATTTTGTTTCCTCTCTTGTTTGTCCTCTGTATGTTTCCCTTTCTCTATGTTTCCCTCCTTCCTTAAGTGAGTGTGAGGGAGCCCTTTTATAGAATAAGGGTTTTCTCCCCTCTTACATAGATCATGCGCTAAGTAATGAAGCTCAAATATTGAGGTCTAATATATGGTACAACAATTACTATCCAAAATCTGGCTATATCATAAATGGTTGGAGAAATTACAAGTACATACAACATAGTAAGCACTCTAAATTTTCAAGGGGGCAAATTAAGTACAAAACGAGGAATATTGGAAATTTTGAGTAGAAATTCCTTTGTCTCACATTGGTCATTCCCAAAAGATTTTCTCACTTTATAAGGTTTTGTCCCTTATAGAAAGTAAATGGAGTAATAGGCATTGGAGAATAAAATTGGACTCATCCTTGGGGTTGGGTTTTGAGTGTGCTAATTAATTCGTAATTAATTATCAAAAGATGGGCCATGGGGCTCTGAAAATTAAATTCTTTAATTAATTGTTTTTAATTAATATCAAATTTAATTATTTTTTATTTGAACAGACTCATTTTTCAGATGAAGTCTGAAGTCAATGAAAAAATGCAGAGAACACAACACCCCATATGAAGAGATATCTCCTAATAGTCACATCCCATTCTCATACTTATTGCGAACAGATATAATCTCAATATATATACATCTATCTGCATGGCATTTAAGACACAGAAAATCAATATTCTTCTTCTACAATCACAAATATCCTTTTTGAGAGAACCACACAAAAATTCGCCAGAAGTCAAGTTTTTCGGCACTGGAATTCTGACTTGATCGTTGAATCCTGGTAAAGCAGATATCCGTAGAACTACAAGCACTGAGTAGGGGCAAAATTTCTGTTTCAAAGACATTGCGGTATGCAAGCCTCGATCTTCAATATTTCTGTTTAATATTATTTCATTGTTCATACACTATTTATTTATTAGCATATATAAATTTATCACAGATTGTTCACATATATCCAACATTCTTGAAACATAAATTTATGGATCAACAATCTGTGAATGTGAATAGCGATGTGCCAAAATACTCTGAAAAGCCTGAGAAGTTCAAAGGGCTGGACTTCAAGAGATGGCAACAGAAGATGTTTTTCCTGAAAACGATGAATCTCGCTCATGTTGTCAAGGAAGAAGCTTTAAAGTCTAGTGAGAATCCAATGACGAAAGAGACTGTCATGCCAATTAAAGCTTGGAATCATTCCGAGTTTTGATGCAGGAATTATATTCTGAATAGTTTGGATGACAATCTCTACAACATTTATTCTCTGTGCAAGACAGCAAAGGAGTTGTGGGAATCCCTGGAGAAAAAGTATAAGATTGATGATGCCGGTTCAAAGAAATTTGTTATCGGTAAGTTTCTCAAATATACAATGGTGGATTCAAAATCTGTTGTCTCTCAAGTCAAAGAAATCCAAAAATATGAACTGCACTCCGAGGGATGCGAGATCAGTGAGCATTTCCAAGTTGGGGCAATAATCGAAATGTTGCCAACTTCCTGGAATGACTTCAAAATTTATCTCAAGCAGAAGTGTAATGAGATGAATATGGAGGATTTGATTATGAGGCTACGAGTGGAAGAAGACCACAGAAAGGTAGACCGTTCTGGTGGCTTTGCTGCCATTGAAGCCAATGCAAATTATGTTGAGAGAGGAAACTCCAAGGCCAAGCCGAAGAAGAATAACATTATGTTTGGATGAGGGAAATAAACTTGGAATTTGAATTAAAGACAGAATTTATAAATTGACATGCACCAATTCCCTTGTTCATAAATATAGAAATTTAGAATTTCCGCATGGAAAAAAAACTTGGAATTTGGGACCTTCAATTCCCAAGTTTAAATTCCATGTAAATAAGTGTCATTTTCCAATTTCTATAATTGAGAGTTTAAAAACAACAAATTCCGTATTCAATTCCATTGTTCTTTTAGGTTACCCAAACAAGAAAATTCACAAATTCTATAAAATAAAATTTCGTCATTTAAATTTCAGTCATTTTAAAATTCCTTAGTAATCTTAAATTTCTTCATCCAAATATAGTGTAAGGCTCCGTAAACCAAGCAATTTATACAATCTGCCTTTACTCTCAAAGGCAAGAATCTGAAGAAGATTAAGGGCGCATGCTGTGTGTGTGGCAAATCTGGTCACAAGGCACAAGATTGTTATCATCGCAAGGATGGAAATCATGCCAATAGAAACAATAACAACCATGCTAACATGGCAACCACCAATGAAGAATTGGCTGCTGTTGTGTCCAAGGTCAACATGGTCTCAAATGTGAGTGAATGACTGTTGGATATTGGTGCTACTAAGCACATTTACGCTAACAGAAATCTGTTCACTGAATACCATCCTGTTTGACACGCCCCGACCCTGATATTTCCCGAATACCAGGATAGACACGTGATGGCCAACACCCGAGGGTGACGAAAGTCATTAATCGATATAAAAGCTAAGAATAAGAAATAAATAAGAGTTAGAAATTTGAATTACAATGAGTTAAAAGTTTTAGGAACGTGCTCAGAGCATACAACTAAACCTAATCACTAAGAAGAATTTAGATAAAATTGAATGAATAAAAGAATGGGTCCTACATCGAGAGGATCCGAAGATGCTGCTGCGGAAATGCCTTCACGCCGGGATTAGGTGCCTTGATTCTAAATTCTGAATGGGGGCGCAAAACAAGGGTGAGTGGACCAAGTTCATATATATATAATAATAAAACCGTTATCAAGATACTATCCCCCACAGTTTATATAATGAAAACTACTAGCATAATAAATGATGGATTTAATAAAAATCCTAGCATGCCAAAATATCTCAAAAGCCATAACGCGGAAAGCATCAAATAAATCATCGCGTAAAACCAAAGCATGAATCGTCTCACAGATCGTCTCATAAGCGCGGTGTGCTGCTAGTAAGATCACCGAATAAATATAACTCCCGGCCCAATGCCTGCTCCGTGGTCTCTGCACCCGTAGCCAGAGATTACCAACTCCCGGCCCAATACCTGCTCCATGTCCCTCAGCCCGTAGTTAGGGATTATTTCTCCTGGCCTAAATGCCAACACCAGTTCCTCGCCCCAGGCGGCATAGTGTCTACTAGGTACGCACAAATATTTACGCATCTCATAAATAACCACTTCGTAGCATAGATTACCGATCATCGTCTACACTATAAAGAGGGGTTCAAAAACATGTTCTAGCATCCTATCGCCATCTATCAGATAGTCTACCAGTTCATGGTTTTTATAGAAAATACGATACATTAAAATATAGCTCAATATAGGCCAACAATTAATTCCTCACCAAAACACGAGACGATAATTAATATATTAAATCAACTGGCTTCACATAAATCAAATCATAAATCCGTGGGCATACTAATCATTTATGCAATTAAATTATCAAATCATGTAATTTTAGAAGGGGTCCACTCACCGTACACCGTTGGTGCAACGCCATACCAAATAGGAATAACGGAACCGCCGTCATTAAATTCACCTAAGCACATAAATGATCCATTTAGTCAAACTCTACTCAAACGATTGAATTTGGGAAAACGGACTTCAAAAACGGGTCCAGAACGTCGAAATTAGCCTAGGAAAGGTTTCTGGATGAAACCAGAAAAGTCAACCCGAAAGTCAAAGTCAACGGTCAACATTGACCAGTCAAAGTCAACGGTCAACGTTGACCGGGTCAACTGTCAGACCGGGTCAGTCAACGGGTCAAGGTTCGGGTCGGACCAGGTCAAACGGGTCTGGGCTTTGGGCTTGGATCCGGATTAGGGCTTGGGTCCTAAAGCCCAAGGGTTTAGGGTTTTAGGAACGAAAAGGGGGTGGTGGTTTGGGCTTGAGCCCAAACCCACACAACATACATATACACCCACCAGTACACACACACACACACATACACCACACAACCCACACACACATACCTAGCCCAAAACACACTCACACGGGCCCAAAGGCCGGCCCTCATAACACACACACACAAAGCCTGGCCCTAAGGCCTCACAAAAGGGTTGGGCTCGGCAGGGAAGGCCCAAAGCCTTGGGTTTTGGTGGGTCGCTGGACCCAATGGGAGAGAAAGCCGGAAATCGGCCGGAAAACCACACTCCTTTTAAACGGCCATAACTTTATCACTACTCAACGAAATCAAGCGAGACAAAAACGAAAGTTGTAGCCCTTGAAGAGACGAAGAGAATGGTACCTCATACGATGTCTAACTCGCTGTGGTTTGGCCGGCAATTGCCTTGAAATCTTCGGAGGTCGCCGGAAACTGGGTAAGATTCAAATGAGTCTAACTTCTTCAATACTCAACGAAATTGAGTGAAACAAAAATGAAAGTTATAGTACTCGATGAGACGAAGAGATTGATACCTTGCACGCCTGCCAAATCGTCGTGGTTTGGCCGGAAATGGCCTCGAAATCCGTCGGTCTGCGTCGGAGCTCGTGCACGGGGCTTCCTGGTTCGACTTCCAAGATGTCAAGACTATGGTTGAGTTCGTAGCAACGAGATAAAGACGATGGTGATGTTTATTGGTAAGAAAAACTCTCGGATGGGTTAAGATAGAGAGAGCCAAGAGAGTGAGGGAGAGAGAGAGTTGCGGGAGAGGTGAGAGAGAACTGAGAACTGAGAGAAGAGAGAGGGAGACCAGAAAACATAAAAATAAAACAAGATGGGCCCCACGGGCTCACCAATTAAGACCAAAAACAAATTTTAAAAGTAAGATAAATTCCCAAATTTGGTGAAAATACAAAAATATATTTTCTATACAGTAAATCCCGGGACGGGTTGTAACACTGTTGCCCATGGAGAAAAGCTGTATATGGGTAATTCTGCCTCATCTGCGGTGGAGGGCAAAGGCAAAGTGGTACTCAAATTCACATCTGGAAAGAGTCTCACCTTGTTGAATGTGCTGCAGGTTCCTAAAATAAGGAGGAACTTGGTTTCTGGACCTATTCTGATTCCTAAGGGCTTTAAACTTGTAATGGAATCCAACAAATTTGTACTTACCAAGGGTGAGATGTTTGTTGGAAAGGGTTGTGTGGTTGATGGCCTCGTGAAACTCTATGTAATTGCCATCGATGCTGCCAATAAAATAAATGCTTATACTTATATTGTTGAGTTTTCTAATATTTGGCATGCTAGATTAGGACATGTTAATTTTCGTTCCATGCAAAGAATGGTTAAACTAGAATTATTACCTAAATTAGAAATTGATTTTAATCATAAGTGTGAAATATGTATTGAATCAAAATTTGCCAGGCAAATGAGAAAGTCAATTCTGGAAAGATCACATGAATTACTTGGATTAATTCATAGTGATCTTTGTGACTTTAAATCCACACCAACTTGTGGAGGAAAGAATTATTATGTCACTTTTACTGATGATTGCAGTAAGTATTGCTATGTTTATTTGATTCATAGCAAGGACGAAGCTTTGAATATGTTTAAGACATATAAAGCCGAAGTTGAAAATCAACTTGAGAGAAAAATCAAAGCACTTGGATTTGATAGAGGAGGAGAGTATGAGTCTACTGCATTCTCAGATTTTTGTGCACAACATGGAATTATACATTGTTGATGCACAAAATCAATGAGGACTTTGGTAAAACAGAAAGTGTTAAGTTTGCGACCTTTGCTAGATTGCTCCGGTCACTAGTGTGGATAAGTTTGAAAATGGACAGAAACAAGGAAGCAAACACAAGATGTACGTGGTTCACCCAGATTGGCTACGTCCACGGAGTAAAAGAGTTCTCATTAATTTTGAAGGGTTTACACAAGTACATAGGTTCAAGCTCTCATTTTGTGAGTTCTAGTGAATGATTTAGTACAAATGACATTAGGGATTATTGTGGGAGAATGATCTCCTTTTATAGAAGAGAGTTTTTAGCTTTGTTCTGACATTGACGCGTGTCGTGTTGTGATTTGCCTCTGATGTTGACACATGTCGTGTTGTGATTGGCCTCTGATGTTGACACGTGTCGCGCTGTGATTGGCCTTCTGGTTGGAGGGAAACTCTTCTGGGTTCTTGATGGTATAACGTTGACCGGTGCTTGGTAGTTTCGGGATTGGCCAAGTATGGTACAAACAGTGCTCCCCTAAGTTCTCGAGTGAGGGAAGTTATTTCGTTGGTGACTTGTGTTGATGCACAAAATCAGCGAAGACTTTGGTACAACAGAAAGTGTCAGGTTTTGTGACCTTCGCTTGGTTGCTTCGGTCACTAGTGAGGATAAGTACGTAAATGAATAGAGACAGAGAAGCAAACACAGGATGTACGTGGTTCACCCAGATTGGCTACGTCCACGGAGTAGAGGAGTTCTTATTAGTAGTGAAGGGCTTACACAAGTACAAAGGATCAAGCTCTCAATTTAGTGAGTTCTTGTGAATGATTTAACACAAATGGCATTAGCCAATATTGTGGGGGAATGACCCCTATTTATAGAAAAACTTGTAGCTTTGTCACATTGACATGTGTCATGTTATGATTGGTTCTTGATGTCGACACGTGCTGCGCTCTGATTGGCTTCTAATCTTGACACGTGTCGAGTAGTGATTGGCCTCCTGGTCGGAGGGGAACTCTTCTGGGTCCTTGACAGTATAGCGTTGGCCGGTGCTCGGTAGTTTCGGGATTGGTCAAGTATGGTACAAACAGTGCTCCCCTAAGTTCCCGAGTGAGGGAAACTCCTCGGTTGGGGACTTGCAAGATCCAATCCCTTGAGTAATCACGAAACTTCTAAGTACCGAAGTGTGGTCTGATCTTCATCTGCCCTTCTCTGGAAGTACCTTTCCTCCATCCGGGAATGGTGTATTTAGCTGATGTTGACGCACAAGGTAATGTATCAATTTCACTTGAAGCTTAGTTGTAGTTTCAGGCTTAGTCAAGTGTGATACAAACCCTATAGTAGGAGTCCCCCAAGTCGCCGAGCTAGGAGATCTGCCGAAAGAGGTGACAGACAAGGTAAGCAGTCAAACTTCCAAGTAAGCAACCCAGGATCAGAGGTTTGACTTCGGCTTCCGGTTGATTGTTCTCATTCTCCTTGTCTCTCATTCAACTGCCAGGATAAGGAGAAGCAAATGGATAAGAGATGATATGAGATACTTTTGCTTTTGAAGAAGTAACTTTCCACAGGCTTATTCTTGAACTATGCTGGAGGGTTTTCTGGTGCCCTTCAGAGTATAAGGCCGACTCAAAAATTTGAGGGTCAAAACAAGTCCATCAAATCTAGAGTACGTTCGACCTTGATGATATGGGATACTTTTGCTGTTGACGGAATAATGAATGTGGTCTGGAAAGGTGTCGTGCTGTAGTGATCTGTTTCAGCCCACCGTTGAACCTTCTGCTTCAATCTTTTGCATGGCAGAAGTGGTGTGCAACCTTTGCATTTAAATTGTCCTTCAGAACATTCCTTCATAGTGACTCATCCCCGCTTGGCAGCTTTAGTGTAAAGAGCCAATATCTGATCAACTGTCATGAGGTATTTGCCGGTGGAATTCGTGACCTTGACAGCAGTTGAGGATGAGTACTCGAGAGCAATGCTAAGTAAGCAACCAGGCAAAGGCTCCAGGCAGTCAGTTCCAAATTGGAGGTTTGATTTCAGGTTCCGACTGACTGCTCTCTTTCTCCTTGTCCTGCAGGTGTGGACAAGGACAAAGACAAAGACAGGGAGAAAGCATGATATGGGATACTCTTGCTTTCGACCCTGATGATATGAGATACTCTTGTTCTTGGTGTGGCTTATTTGCTGAGGTATTATCGGGGGGAAATAAAGCTGAGTATTTCGAGAGGTTATGTTGAGGGTGCCTTTTCGAATGCGAGAAAGGGTTGAGCATTTTTGCAGGTTTGCCTGTCCGTTGAGGAGGGAGGTCAATGTATATAGGGATTTCCCAATAACAAGTAGTAATGATATTCCTTTACCCTTCTTGGTCACAGCAATGTAGTGGGAGCTGCCAGCTTCACGTGTTTTAATTTTGTCAGAGCACTTTGAAAAAGTGGTATGTGGTATCTGGAAAGCTGATGTTACGTGTGAAGATTACAGACAAGCTTTATCTAAGGAAATCTGGCTCTCGAAGTTCTGAGAGTTGTGCCTCTTCGGTTTTCGAACAAGCAATCCCGTCGAGGATCTGACTTTCGAGATTCGGAAAGCGGTGCTACTCCGGTTTTTGAGAAAGTAATTATGTTGGGAGTCTTTTCTCGAATGTGAGTAAAGGTTGGACGTTCTTGCCAACCTGTCTTGCCGCAAAACACGGAGGTCGACACACATAGGGACTTTCCAGTTGTCAAGCAGTGGTGCTGTTCCTTTACCCTTATGGGTAATAGTAGGGTAGCTGGAACTTCGAAATTCTCGTGCCTAAACTTTGTCAGAGATCTTTGACAAAGTTATATGTGGTACCCGAGGAGTTGATGGTGCATATGGAGAGCGGTGATTGAACAGTAAGATTCACGTGCTTTTTACTTCACCAGAAATCTTCGACAGATTGCCCGTAATTTTCGCAAAGCTGATTGTGCATGTGACAGGTGCTGACGAGGCTGAAAAAGCAGGTGCTTCTTCGATTTCTGAGATCGGCCCTCGTGGTCTCTGAGCAGCCCAGCTTTTGAGAAAGCAAACGCCTCTTCGATTTCTGAGATCGGCCCTCGTGGTCTCTGAGCAGCCCAGCTTTTGAGAAAGCAAACGCGTCTTCGATTTCTGAGATCGGCCCTCGTGGTCTCTGAGCAGCCCAGCTTTTAAGAAAGCAAACGCCTCTTCGATTTCTGAAGCTCCGTCGAGTGCAGATTTTTATAGAGGCTGGCATTAAGTTCCACAGCACACCTGAATCTCTACCAGTAGAAGCTCATTTCTTGCACTTCTAAGATCTTGATTTGTCTGACCTCTTCCTTCTTCAACACATTTGAAAATGTCTGGACCATCCGACCGTCGTTTTGACCTGAACCTTGGAGAAGAGACAGCCACGCCTTCTCCAGACAACATATGGCGCCCATCCTTCATATCCCCTACTGGTCCTCTTACCGTTGGGGATTCTGTGATGAAGAATGATATGACCGCTGCAGTGGTGGCCAGGAACCTTCTCACTCCCAAAGATAACAGACTACTTTCCAAACGGTCTGATGAGTTGGCTGTTAAGGACTCTCTGGCTCTTAGTGTTCAGTGTGCAGGTTCTGTGTCTAATATGGCCCAACGCCTATTTGCTAGAACCCACCAAGTTGAATCATTGGCTGCTGAAGTGATGAGTCTCAAACAGGAGATTA
The DNA here is from genome assembly GCF_916048215.2 of Malus sylvestris. Classification (NCBI taxonomy): domain Eukaryota; kingdom Viridiplantae; phylum Streptophyta; class Magnoliopsida; order Rosales; family Rosaceae; genus Malus; species Malus sylvestris. The sequence goes on from NC_062266.1 coordinate 4,133,829, forward strand.
GAGGGCTCAAGCATGAGAATAAGCAGTTTCACCGGCTCGCCCATGACTATGCTACAAACATGAAGAGGAAGCTTGACCAGATGAAGGAATCTGATGGTAAGGTTTTACTTGATCATCAGCGGTTTGTGGGTTTGTTCCAAAGGCATTTATTGCCTTCGTCCTCTGGGGCTGTACCTGGTAATGAAGCTTCAAATGATGAACCTCCAATGCCTCATCCTTCTGGGGTTTTGTCAAGTACTGAGGCTCCGGATAACCACCCTCCGGTGCTTTCTCTTTCTGGGGCTCTACCGACTGCTGAGACTTCCCCTAAGCAACCTTTGTGAAGGCTCCCTTTTGTTTGTTTATTTTGACTCATGTATATGTACATATTTGTGGCTTATCGAAAATATTAATAAATAAGCTTTGCTTCATTTCAATATATTGTGTTAAATACACCAAAGCCTTCTTCATAAAGTTCTTTGAATTTTTGCTTTTGTTGAAACCTGTATTGTTGAAGCTTTGTGAGTGAAGCATGTAGTTTGAGGTAGTGTTCCCTTAATTTCCCGAGTGAGGAAAACTTCTCGGTTGGAGACTTGAAAAATCCAAGTCACTGAGTGGTTGTGAGACTGCCGAGTATCAAGGTGCAGTAGCATATGGTGGGAGTCCCTCAAGTCTTCAGGCGAAGAGAGTTGCCGAATGAGGTGTCTCGCGTGTTACTAATTTGTCAAAGTAACGAATTCTTGTTTCGATGTCACACATTCGTATATGCTTTATCTAAAAATATTTCCAACTTTTGTGTGTTTGATGCTGCATGCTATTGACTAGACAAGATCAAGTGCAATTAGTGGCTTTTCTCTCTTTTTCATCTTTTCTTTGGTGGAATTGCTTTTCGTTTCCACTAATCAGCCTGAGTGGATGCAAGATAACACCTTTCTCTATAGCTCAGATTGCAAAGTCGTCTTCATGAAAGTTTTTCCTTATCTTGTGAACTACAACATATCCAAATTTGAGATCCATCGGAGTAGTACAACTTCAGAAATTCAAGTATGATGAGTAACTGTTCATCAATGTTCTGTTAATCCGTCAGACTTGTTGTGAGCTTCGAAACTCCATTTTCTCTTGTTCATATCAACATACTTTCTTCATCGAAGTTGTTCCTTAACTTGTGAACTAAAACATATCCAAATTTGAGGTCCCTCGGAGCAGTATAACTCCAGAAATCCAGGTATGATGAGTGACTGTTTATCATTTGTCTGTCAACCCGTCAGATTTGTTGTGAGCTTTGAAACTCTATTTTCTCTTGCTCAGATCAGCATGATTTCTTCATTGAAGTTGTTCCTCAGCTTGTGAACTACAACATATCCAAATTTGAGATCCCTCGGAGCAGTATAACTCCAGAAATCCAGGTATGATGAATGACTGATTATTATTTTTCTGTCAACCCGTCAGATTTGTTGTGAGCTTCGAAACTCCATTTTCTCTTGTTCAGATCGGTATTCTTTCTTCATTGAAGTTGTTACTCATCGACTCTTTCATAACATATCAAAAATTCAGGATGAACTAACGGTTAAATATTTCCAGATCTTCGAAACATCACAACAGCTTCGAAATCTGCAAGAAGCCGACTATCATGTTTGGAGCTTCAACACTTTAATTTCCGTCGCTCAAACAGAAATGGTTCCTTCTTGAAAGTTGTTCATATGCTCAAGAACTATAGGGTGTCCAAAATTCAGCTCCATTGGAGAAGAGCAGAGGTTGCAGAAATTTGATAGATGAAAGGAGGCGGAAGAGGGAGAGAGAGAAAAAGTTTCTTGGGTTGGATTTCTATTTTGGGGCAGATTCTAATTTTTGTAGCACCTTCATTATTGATGAATTGCTTGTACTTTTGTCCATTATGAAACTTGGGACTTTGGCTTGTTGTTGGATCTATTATAATATGTTTGGGAACATATATAAGTGAATAAATAAGAAGGAAAATTTTGGGCCCTTGTGGGTGTAAAACAAAAAATGTTTATGTTTACCCAAGTGTTTTTGTACAAGTTCAAGGGCATCTTGGGTTTTGTGAACAAAATTTGTTTATTTGGAGCAAGGTTTTGTGTTGAAGCTTTGTAGGTGAAGCTTTGGTGTTGAAGCTTTCTAGGTGAAGCTTTGATGGTGAAGCTTTGTAGGTGAAGCTTTTTTAAGTGAAGCTTTTCGGGTGAAGTTTTTTTTTTGGGTGAAGCTTTGTGGGTGAAGCTTTGGAGGTGAAGCTTTTCGGGTGAAGTTTGTTGGGTGAAGCTTTTTAGGTGAAGCTTTGTGGGTGAAGCTTTTTAGGTGAAGCTTTGTGGGTGAAGCTTTGTGGGTGAAGCTTTGGAGGTGAAGCTTTGTGGGTGAAGCTTTGGAGGTGAAGCTTTTCGGGTGAAGCTTTTTGGATGAAGCTTTGGAGGTGAAGCTTTTTGGGTGAAGCTTTTTAGGTGAAGCTTTGTGGGTGAAGCTTTGGAGGTGAAGCTTTTCGGGTGAAGCTTTTTGGATGAAGCTGTTTTTTTTTTTTTTTTTTTTTGGCGCTTGACACGGTCTTCATTTGCTTGTTTTGTAGTGACTGTGGAAGACGGATTGCTTTCTGATTGAGAAGGGTTCCGGCATCGCTTGCTATGAATGTAAAAGAGTGAGGGCTGAGTTGGCTAAATTACCTCTTTATTGAATTCATTGCCAAATGGCCTTCATTACATAGGATGCCGAACGGCTATAGCTCAACACTTGTACATCGTGAGTCTATTTGTAGTAGTACTTCAAGTGATCAGCGTTCCATGGATGGCCAAGGGTCTTGCCATCGGAGCTTCTAAGTGTGTAAGAGCCAGGGCGACTGATGCCAATGACTTCATACGGTCCATCCCAGTTTGGACTAAGTGTGCCTTCACTCGGGACTCTGTCGCAGAGTAATCTTTTCTTTAAGACCCAGTCTCCTATTTTGAAAGAACGAGGCTTGACCCTAGAGTCATAATAGTTGGAGATGCGCTGCTTGTAGGCGACATTCCTCAAGTGAGCTTGGTTTCTGTGTTCCTCGACTAAATCCAAGTTGAGGGTGAGTTGTTTGTCATTTTCACTTTGAATGTAGTTCTGGACTCGGAATGTTGCTTGCTCGAGCTCAACAGGGACAACCGCCTCTGTGCCAAAGGCAAGTGAGAATGGAGTTTCTCCTGTTAAAGTCCGATATGAAGTGCGATATGACCAAAGAACTTGGGGTACAAATTCTGGCCAACAGCCTTTAGCTTTGTCCAAGCTGGTTTTCAAAGTGCGCTTGATTATTTTGTTGATGGCCTCAACTTGTCCATTAGACTGGGGATGAGCTGGAGAGGCAAAGCATAAGTTGATGTTGAACTTAGAGCAGAACAACCTGAACTTCTTGTTGTCAAACTGTCGCCCATTGTCAGTGACTATCGCATTGGGAATGCCGAATCTACAAAGGATGTTCTTCCACACGAAGTCTTCTATCTTTGCCTCAGTAATGGTTGCCAAGGGTTCTACTTCGGCCCACTTTGTGAAGTAGTCCACTGCAACGACTGCGTAACAGACTTTGCCCTTCCCTGCCGGCATTGGGCCGATCAAATCAAGTCCCCACTGGGCGAAGGGCCAAGGGCTAATCATAGGAGTAAGAGGCTCTGGAGGGGAATGAGGAATAGTTGCATATCGTTGACATTTGTCACATGAGCGGGATACTTTGATGGCATCCTGGTGGAGTGTTGGCCAGTAATATCCTTGGCGAAAAGTCTTGTGTGCTAGGGACCGAGATCCAGCATGATCTCCACAGACTCCCTCATGTATTTCCCGAAGGACGATTTCCGCCTCGGCAGGCGTAAGACACCTTAAGTATGGCAGGCTAAAACCTCGCTTATAGAGTTGATCATTGATGATCAGGTAGCGGGTAGACTTGTATCGAATTTGCTTAGCCTGGACTTTATCATTTGGGAGGGTGCCATGAGCAAGGAAATTATAGATCGGGGTGATCCAACTATCCCCCTGTTGTAAGTTGCATACTTCTGCGGCCATGGTGCTTGGTGTTGCCAACAGTTCGACATGAATTTTTCTTCCAATCTTGTCTTCCACAGCTGAGGCGAGGCGAGCCAGGGCGTCTGCATGACTGTTTGCCGCTCGAGGAACTTGGGTGATCTGGTAGTGGAAGTGCTTGAGCAAAAGTTGTGTTTGCGCAAGATATGCTGCCATGGAGCTGTCCTTAGCATCAAAGTTGTTGGTAACCTGGTTGACCACTAATTGGGAGTCACTGAAAATATCAATTTGTTTAACCCCGAGGTGTTTGGCCAAACGTAATCCTGCTAGAAGGGCTTCATACTTGGCCTCATTGTTTGATGCCTTGAATTTGAAACGAAGAGCATACTCCATTGCTACTTTGTCGGGCGTAGTCAAGACTAGTCCCGCTCCACAGCCCTGTTGGTTGGATGAGCCATCAACATACAGACTCCATGCTGGGGTTGTTGGTTCTATCTTCTGAGCTTCCGGGGGTAATGAAGCCACTGCTTCAGGTGTAGAAGCAATGTCAACCGGATATGTGAAGTCGGCAATGAAGTCTGCCACTGCTTGGCCCTTCTCAGCTGGCTTTGGTTGGTAGGAGATGTCAAACTCACCCAACGCTATTGCCCATTTGATCATTCGCCCTGAAGTGTCAGGACTTTGGAGTATCTGTCGAAGAGGATAATTGGTAAGCACGATGATGGAGTGCGCTTGGAAGTAAGGGCGGAGTTTTCGAGCAGACATGACCAATGCCAGAGCCAATTTCTCAATGTTAGAGTACCGTGTCTCCGCATCTTGTAAGGCTTTGCTAGCGTAGTAGACAGGTCGCTCAATATTCCCATCCTTTCGAATGAGAACGGAACTTACGGCTGAAGCTGATACCGATAGGTAGATAATGAGAATGTCTCCTACCTCGGGCTTGGAGAGTAGAGGGGCTTTACTCATGTACTCCTTGAGGTTTTTGAATGCCTCGGCACATTCATCAGTCCATGTAATGTACTTCCTACTTCCCTTAAGTGCTTTAAAAAAGGGAGCACATTTGTCTGTGGCCTTAGAAATGAACCTGGTTAAGGCTGCCACCTTGCCAGTAAGGCTCTGGATGTCCTTTGAAGTTACCGGTTCCTTCATGTCGATGATTGCTTTGATCTTCTCGGGATTAGCTTCAATGCCTCGTTGGCTAATCATGAAACCTAAGAATTTACCAGAGCCTACGCCGAAGGCACATTTGTTGGGGTTTAACCTCATTCGATACCTCTTCAAAATAGTGAAAGTTTCAGATAGGTTGGTGATGTGTTGGTCAGCATGTTTGCTCTTGACTAACATATCATCAACGTAAACTTCCATGCTCTTCCCAATCTGCTCGGCGAACATTGAGTTGACTAGTCTCTGATAAGTCGCTCCTGCATTCTTTAGGCCGAAAGGCATGACTTTATAGCAGTATAGTCCTCTGTCGGTAGTGAAGGCTGTGTGTTCTTGATCCGAAGGGTTCATGAGGATTTGGTTGTATCCTGAGTAAGCATCCATGAAGCTCAGGAGTTCACACCCGGCCGTAGAGTCTATAAGTCTGTCAATAAGAGGAAGAGGGAAGCTATCTTTCGGACACCCTTTGTTTAGGTCGGTGTAGTCAACACACATTCTCCACAAGACCTTTTGAAGCAAAAGACTTTCTTTGGTCGGATTTTTCTTAACAAGGACCACATTTGCTACCCATGTCGGGTAATTGACTTCGCGGACAAAGCCTATGCCTTTGAGTTTTTCAACTTCTGCTTTCATTGCCTCGTATCGTTCAGCGTCATAAGATCTTCGCTTCTGTCTCACCGGCTTGATCTTGGGGTCAATACTCAAACGATGACAGATGACATCGGGAGAGATGCCTGGCATGTCCTCGTATGACCAGGCGAAGACTTCAGTGTTCTCTTTCAAAAAAGATATCAATGCTAACCGAAGGGGTGGTGACAATGTGGTGCCAATCTTCACCATGCGATCTGGATAATCTCTTGAGATAGGTACCTTCTCCAACTCTTCAGCAGGTTGGGCTTGCTGGGTGAAAGAGTCATCTCGAGGATCATCGGGTTGATTGTTGCTATCAGGAAGATCCAAGTTCGCTTCATCTAGGCTGGTCTTTGTGACTTGGTCATGTACAGACAGGGTTTCCTTGGGTCCGGGCAAGTGTTGTTGCTTAACTGAAGTGTTGTAACATGATCGTGCACTAAGCTGATCTCCTCTGATGTAGCCGTTGCCATGGGGGGTTGGAAATTTCATCAACAGCATATGCGTGGATACCATAGCCTTGAGATCATTGATGCCTGTGCGCCCAAAGATGACATTGTATGCCGTTGGGCAGTCAACCACTAGGAAGTTAGTGGTAATGGTAGCCGTGTAAGGGCATGTACCAATAGTAAAGGGTAAATGTATGCTCCCTAAGGGTTGCACGATATCACCGGAGAAGCTTATCAGAGGAGAAATCGAGTGATCGAGCAAGTGTTCAGCTACACTGAGTGCCCTGAAAGCTTCGGCAAACATGATATTGACCGAAGCCCCTGTGTCTACGAGGATTCGTCGAACATCAAAGTTGGCTATGTGAGCCTCCACGATCAATGGGTCGTTATGAGGGTAGATGATGCCTCTTTCTTCCTCAGGGTAGAAACATATCGGATCCCAGTTAGGCTTTTGATACTTCCCTCCCCTGATGTCTTCCACGTGAAACACTTGGTGACCAGGCCTCAGAATTCGTTCACTGTTTTTCATGGCCCTATTGGAAGATTCAGATATGGGTGTGCCGCCGCTTATGGAATATATGACATTCACCTGGCGTTGGTTACGGTTATCCCTTTGAGGGTGAAGGAGGAATTGATCAATTTTTCCTTCTCGTGCCAAAGCTTCAATACGATCACGGAGGATGATACATTTCTCGCTATCATGGCCGTTATGCTCATGGTAGCAACAAAACATGCCCACGTTATTCGGGGGCGTGTAATCTGGGTGCCTCGGCTTTGGCTTTGGTATCAGGTGAGCTATGCTGGGGTAAATGGCCGCGCATGTGGCATTCAAGGGCGTGTATGTCTCATACCTTGGGGTAGGGGGTATCTTGACGCGGGTTTGACCCACTGCATTGACTGCCTGGGGGCGAGCGTTATTGTGGCGATACCCTTGGTTATCGGGATAGTGTCCCTTACTCTTTTTACTGAAATGAGAGTGGTGAGGATGGAAATCCTTCCTCTTGCCTTGAAATTGATATGTCTGTTGATTCGGCGAAGCATTATGCAAGGCATGGGGAGGTGCCACTGCTGTTTGGAAAGTCGAGGTCTTCTCATTTAGGTGAGTCTGGCTTCCACCTCCCACTTGTTGATAAATGATGGTTGTAGGGGGTTTCTCCTGATATGTCTTTGCCTCGGCGGAGGCATGGTTATAAGCCTGCGCCATCACCTCAGAGTAAGTCTTCCAAGTATTGGCATTGATCATGTATTTAAAGAAACAATCACGTAGGCGTGCCGTGAAGGCTTTGAGGGCAGTCTTGTCGTCTGCCTCGGCACACCGGGAGTATTCATGGCTGAAGCGGCCAGCATACATACGTAATGACTCGTCTGGCTTCTGGCGGATAGTGTACAGGTCATCTGCAGAGTGCAAGCGATCGGTTTGGAAAATGTGTTGGGAAACAAATAGTTTCCTCAATTCCTCAAATGAGTCTACCGTCTCAGGTGTAAGACGACAATACCAATTTAGAGCTCCGCCAGAGAGGGTGGAGGGGAAGAGAAGACATCGCTCTTCGTCGGTGTGCATCCGGTATGCCATGGTGGACTCAAAGAGGTTAAGGTGCTCAATCGGGTCCTCTTTTCCAGTATAAAGTTGCAAGCCAAGCTTTTGCTTTGTCTTTGCTTGAAGGGGGGTGTTGAGGATCCTCCTTGTAAGAGGGCCAGGCCTGGGTTGGTTCCAGTCAGGTATTTCAGCCTGACGTTCAGCCTTCAACTTGTTTACTTCCTCAAGAAGTTGTAGGACAAGGGGGTCCTGAGCGGAGTTATGTGTCACTGGAGCTTTCTTTCGTAAATCTCCATCTCCTATTGGAATTAGGAAGGTTTGATCAAGGGCATGTGATTTTTCCCTGGACTCGCTGTACTGGCTTCCAGGGTATGTCTGTCGGAACACCTCTGAGTCCCCTGTACCCTCATGTCTCTCTAGGACTTGTTGCCCCTTCCCCAAATTGGTGGCTGGCTTGGGCCGTGGCAGGGGACCGAGTCTCTCAGAAATCCTTGGGTCATTAATCTTTGAGCTTATATGGATGGAATTCTCTCGACGTTGCTTCAGGAAATCCCGACAATCGCGAAAGACGGCTTTCGATCCTTCTGCCCCTTCAGCAAAGAGGTGTCTCCCTCCACTTCTCATGGTTCGGGTCGAAGCAACTGGGTTAAGAGAAGCCTCATGTTGATTATCAAGTCGAGGGGTAATCTGTTCCCTATCAGGGATATCTATGTCGAATGCATGTGACCCTACATGTTGGAGGGCACCCAGTTGATGGTTGACTTCCACGGGGGCAACAAGCTCGCGTGTCTGAGCTTGCCTAGCTTCGTGGAGTGTCTCGAAGAGCTTCTCATATTGCTCCTGGAGGACCTCATTCCTCATTGCTATCTTGTTGTTCTGAGCTTCCAACTCATCGACTTTAGCTTGAAGAAGAACTCGTTTTCCTTCCTTCTTTCGTTGTTTCGCACTATGTGCAAGGGGGGTGTCATTCTGTGTGCTGTGGCTTCCTTCGCTTCCCATGTTGGAGAGGGATGCCTGGTCAAAAGAAAGTGTACGAATGATAGAAACCAGCTTGACACAGCTGAAGAGAGTAGGAATAAGTGTCGTTTCCCACAGACGGCGCCAAATGTTGATGCACAAAATCAGCGAAGACTTTGGTACAACAGAAAGTGTCAGGTTTTGTGACCTTCGCTTGGTTGCTTCGGTCACTAGTGAGGATAAGTACGTAAATGAATAGAGACAGAGAAGCAAACACAGGATGTACGTGGTTCACCCAGATTGGCTACGTCCACGGAGTAGAGGAGTTCTTATTAGTAGTGAAGGGCTTACACAAGTACAAAGGATCAAGCTCTCAATTTAGTGAGTTCTTGTGAATGATTTAACACAAATGGCATTAGCCAATATTGTGGGGGAATGACCCCTATTTATAGAAAAACTTGTAGCTTTGTCACATTGACATGTGTCATGTTATGATTGGTTCTTGATGTCGACACGTGCTGCGCTCTGATTGGCTTCTAATCTTGACACGTGTCGAGTAGTGATTGGCCTCCTGGTCGGAGGGGAACTCTTCTGGGTCCTTGACAGTATAGCGTTGGCCGGTGCTCGGTAGTTTCGGGATTGGTCAAGTATGGTACAAACAACTTGCAAGATCCAAGCCATTAAGTAATCACGAAACTTCTAAGTACTGAAGTATGGTATCATTTTCACTTGCCTTATATGTCTCATAGGTAGATGTGGTATCTTCTCTGGAAGTACTTTTCCTCTATCCAGGGGTGGTATCTTTAACCGATGGAAATGCACAAGGTAATGTATTAATTTCACTTGAAGCTTACTTGTAGTTTCGGGCTTGGTCAAGCGCAATACAAACCCTATCGTAGGAGTCCCCCAAGTCTCTGAGTGAGGAGATTTGCCGAAAGAGGTGACAGACAAGGTAAGCAATCAGTGTTCCAAGCGATTAGTCTCAAATCGAAAGTTTGATCTCGTGTTCCGGCTGATTGTTCTCCTTCTTCTTGTTCTGTAAACATCAACAAGGACAAAGAAAAAGATATGGAGAAGAGATGATATGAGATACTTTTTCTTTTGAAGAAGTAACTTTCCACATGCTTATTCTTGAACTGGGCTGGAGGGTCTTCTGGCTTCCTCTAGAGTACAAGGCCGACTCAAGAATTTGAGGGTCAAAACAAGTCCATCAAATCAAGTGTTCGTTTGACCTTGATGATATGGGATACTTTTACTATTGACAAAGTAATGGATGTGGTATGGCGAGGCTTTGCTCTTTGGCGACGGTGCCAGCAAAAGGTTGTTGAAGTTTTTTGAGCTCTTCGGATAAGGCAGCGATGCTGAGCTTGGATTTGATTTAGACTCATCAGTCTGGATTATGCGGTTCTGCAGGAAGGGCATCATGCTATAGTGATCTGTTCCAGCTCATGTTGAACCTTTTGCTTCAATCTTTGCCATAGTGGAAGTGGTGCACAACCTTTGCATTTAAATGGTCTTTCAGAGCACTACTTCTCAGCGACTCATCCATGCTTGGTAACTTCAGTGTAAATAACTAATATCGTATCAACTGTTCTGAGGTATTTGCTGAAGGGATTCATGACCTTGACAACAATTACGGATGAGTACTCGAGAGCAATGCTAGGTGAGCAACCAGGCAAAGGTTATGGGCAATCAGTTCCAGATCGAAAGTTTGATTTCAGGTTCTGACTAATTGCTTTCTTCCTCCTTATCTTACAGGTAAGAGCAAAGGTAAAGGAAAAGACAGGGAAAAAACATGATATGGGATACTCTTGCTTTTGACTCTGATGATATGAGATACTCTTGTTCTGGTGTAGCTGGTTTGCAAAGGTATTATTTGGGGATGGGGGAAGAAAGCTGAGTATTTCGAAAGGCCTCGTTGGGGGTGCCCTCTCGGATATGAGGAAGGGTTGAGCATTTTTTTAGATCTGCATGGCCGTGGAGGATGGAGGTTGACATATATAGGAGTTTCCCCAACAACAAGTAGTAATGTTATTCCTTTACCTTTCTCGGTCGTGGCAATGTAGTGGGAGTTGGATGATTCACGTGTTTTAACTTTGTTAGAAATCTTTGACAAAGTGGTTCATGATATCCAGAAAGCTGATGTTGCATGTGAAAAGTGTCGACAAATTTTATGTAGGAAAATCTGGTTCTCGAAACTCGGAGAGTGGAGTATCTTCGATTTTTTAATAAGCAATCTTATTGGGGATCTGGCTCTCGAGATTCAGAAAGCGGTGTCTTTTCGATTTTTGAGCAAGTAATCCTGTTGGAAGTGCTTTCTCAGATGTGAGGAAAGGTTGGGCATTTTTGCAAGTCTGCTTTACCACGGAGCACAGAGGTTGACACACATAGGGATTTTCCAGTTAGCTATTAACTACTGTGAGAAAATATCAAAAATTGATCAAGAAAGCAAAAAATGAACCAAGGAGGAAGAACAGAAAGGAAAAAATGAGTCTTTGCAGATGACTATTCATTCAATACAATGCTATATTCTATCGAGTCTTTTAGAAAGGTTGCATATATATAGGCACCCTCTAACTAACTACAAAAAGGCTAAACATGACTCACCAAACTTTATCTAAAATAACCATTCTTTTAACCAACTTTATCTAAACTAACCACTCTTTAACAAACCCCAACTGCCTTTGCTGACATGGTAGATACATCTTCAAAAACTTGCCATGTGTCCTCTCTTATCATCCCCCCTCAATCTCAGGTAGGGTGACCAATGCTGAGATTGCAACAATGCTTGTAAAATGCAGGTCCATGAAGGCCTTTAGTGAAGACATCGGCTGTTTGATCATTAGTCGGAACATATTGAACCAGTAAGTCTTTCTTTTGAACCTTCTCGCGAACAAAGTGGAAGTCAGTATCAAGGTGCTTAATCCTAGTATGAAACACTGGATTAGCACACAAAGCAGGAGCTGAGAGATTATCACAATGTAGTAGAGGTGGTAATAACAAAGGCTGATGCAAATCTTTCAACAGAAGACGTATCCATGCTATATCAACAGCACAATGAGCCAATGCTTTATATTCTGCCTCGGTGGAACTGCGAGAAACTAAAGATTGTTTCTTCGACTACCAGGAAATAGGATTGTTACCCATATACACCACAAAGCCAGTTATAGATCTTCTAGTATTAGGATCAGCTGCCCAGTCCGAATCAGAAAATGCAGTGATAGAGTAATTTGAAGATGCAGAGTATGTAAGACCACAATTGATAGTGCCTTGAATATATCTGAGAATTCGTTTGACAAGAGCATAATGAACCTCAGTGGGGCTGTTCATATATTGACAAGCAACATTCACAGAATATGAAAGATCTGGTCTTGTAAAAGTCAGATATTGGAGTGCACCTACTAAACTTCTATATGTAGTTGGATCAGTCAAAGGAGTACCCTCAGATGCTAGCAATTGAGTATTTGGCTTACATGGTGTGGGGGCAGGTTTGCAAGTGTCCATTCCAGCCTTGTGAATCAAGTCCCGAGCATACTTGGATTGACTGATAAAAATATCCCTATTAGCTTTATATGTAAGTTGCAGTCCCAAAAAATATGAAAGCTGTCCCATATCTTTTAATTCAAACACTTCACCTGATTCCTGAATAACTGTTTGAACTTTGCTTGCATTTGAGCCTGTCAAGATTATATCATCAACATATAATAAGAGGACTACCACATCACTGCCATCATGTTTGACAAAAAGACTTGTATCTGACTGAGACATCTGAAATCCCATAGCTGGTAAATAGCCTGTGAATTTGGCATTCCAGGCACGAGGTGCTTGCTTGAGACCGTAAAGGGATTTAACCAATTTACAAACATACTCAGGATGATTAGAATCCACAAAACCTTGTGGCTGCTTCATGTACACCTTCTCCTCCAAATCACCGTGCAAAAAGGCATTCTTAATGTCAAGTTGTCTTAACTCCCATTTGTATTGAGCAGCAAGAGAAATAATTAATCGCACAGTTGTATGACGTACAACGGGACTAAAAATCTCAAAGTAGTCTAAACCAAGTTCTTAATTATAACCTTGTGCGACTAATTTGGCCTTATAACGGGAAATGGATCCATCAGGATTCTTTTTCAATTTAAAAACCCACTTACTACCAATGATAGAACGATGTGTAGGTGGAGGAACAAGAATCCAAGTGCCTTGGCTTTGTAAAGCATCGAACTCCTCTTGCATCGCAGTTTGCCAATGAATATTAGTTGCAGCAGTTCGAAATGAAGTAAGTTCGGCAATATCATTGAGTGCAGCAACAAAGGAGAAACCATGATGACAATGATCAGATGGATCTAACTGCAGAGTGTATAACTCAGGGAGTGTTGCAAGAAAACCAGTATAATTCTTCCTGGAAATAGCACCAGTTTGTAGTTTGGTTTGCATTCTTGAAATCGAAGAAGAATGAGAAGAATCAATATGTAAGGATGAAGAAGAATCAAAAGGGAGAATTACCTCCAACTGTGCAGGATCAAGGACAGGTAACACCAAAGCTGTTGAAGAAGATGAGGGAGTTGTTTCAGACGCTGATGAAGATCCAGTATGAGTATTATTCCTTGAAGAAGTGACAGATGTATTAGTAGCACTTGAAGTAGGTAAATCAATACTGTGATATCCCTCAACACCCTGTGAACTAGGAGAGATAGTGGAATCTAATCTTGACTGCAGTGGAACAGGAATTAATACCAAAGATTGTGAAGACTGACAATGAGATATTGGATCAGAAGAACAATTATGTGCAAGAGAGACACATTTATATGGAAACATACTTTCATCATGAAGAACATGCCTGGAAATAATGAATTTCCTAGTTAGAGAATGAAAGCAAATAACTCATTTATATCCTGGAGCATATCCCACAAAAACACACAATAAAACCCTTGGTTGTAACTTGTTTGCAGTGTAAGGTCTAATGTATGGATGTACTGCAGTACCAAAAACTTTGAGACCTTGTAACTGAGGATTAGTATTATACAACATCTGATATGGAGATTTCATTGCTAACACTGGACATGGCATTCTATTTATTAAAAAAAACGGAATGAGCACATGCATGATACCATAGGTCTTGAGGCAATTTTGCAGCAGTCATAAGAGTAATGGCTGTCTCCACAATATGTTGATGCTTCCTCTCAGCAATTCCATTTTGCTGAGGGGTATATGGACAAGAGAGCATATGAATGATTCCTTTGTATCTTAAGAAGGTCTTAAATCTGGTACTAACATATTCACCACCACCATCTGTCTGTAAACACTTAATACCAACATTAAATTGAGCCAAGACATAACTGTAAAATCGTTGAAAGACATAAAAAACCTCTGATTTATTGATTAAGGGAAATATCCATACAAATCTGGTGAACTCATCTACAAAACTAACATAATACTTGTATCCCTCTATGGATTTAGTAGGTGATGGCCCCCAAAGATCAGTATGAACCTTTTGAAATGGAAAAGTACAAGTTTTTGTTCTATCAAAAAAAGGTAACCTAGACATCTTTCCAGAAATACACTGAGTACATAAGTGTTGTTGATCATCAGGAATACAAACTATATCGGATTGTTTTAACATTGCAGACATAATTGCATTGCTGGGATGTCCAAGTCTTTGATGCCAGATTGTTGTTTTCACCTTCTGTCCAAGTAAAGCTACTGATGTATTGGATGACTGAGTGGAAGAACCTGACAACAACTGAACTGGTATTGGAAACAACTCTCCCCCATTACTCCTTCCGTGGTAAAGAATAGCTTTGGTTACCTTGTCCTGCATAAAGAACTCATGATCATCACAAATGAACCAACAAAAATTATCTTTGCAAAGTTGTTGCACTGACAGTAAATTCACAGCAATAGTTGGTACGTGTAAAACAGTTCGTAGAAGTAAAGAAATAGGGAGAGTATTTAATTTGGTAGAACCAATATGCTGAATTGGCAAACCTTCACCATTGCCAATAGTAATTGTATCATTGCCTTGATATGGTGTGACTTGTTGAAGTGAGTTAACATCAGCAGTCATATGATGAAAGGCACCAGTGTCAACTATCCAGGAATCTTGAGGCAAAATTGTAGATGGACCGTGTGCTTGCATAGCTGTTAAATAAGGGGCAGGTGCTGTGCCTTGATATGCAAAGTTATTACAATGATGACAATCCAAAGCACTATGACCTCGTTTCCCACAGATTTGGCACTCAACAACTTGACTTCCTTGATTGGGATTAGTAGACCGTTTCCAGCAATTAGGAGCTGTATGTCCTCTCTTGGAGCAGATTTGGCATTCAGGTACAATGTAGCTTCTAGTCTCTGTGTTGCCAGACCAAGGTTGCCAATTATTTGTACTGGACTTAGTACCAGATGATTGTCCTTTGTTATTTCCAAAATTTGAGCCTCGATACCCTCCATTAGATTTTTGTCCAAAAAATGGTCTGGAGCTAGCATTAGAATTATTGAAGAGCCTAGGAGCAGTGCCATTCCCAACATAACCATACGAGTTAGAAAAATCCGGGTACATAGATGAAGATTGTGGCATGACAAATGAACTTGAAGAATATTGAGCAGGAGAGTGCATAAGGCCATTAGATGGAAATGTTGTTGCGGGAAAAGAAAAACCTTGAGAAGTAAAAGGTGAAACAACAGACCCTGGAGACTGATATGGTAAACTCAGATTAGAACCCTCACTAGGTACTTTAGTAAGTGTCCCACCAGTAGTAAATGGAACATTACCAGAATTACTAGTTGATCCTTAAGAATGCATAGACTGAGAAAATGATCCTTGCATATACAATCCAGAAAAAGTATTAGGCAGAGTATTATCCATAGATTCAATTTCCCTTTCAGCACACAACAATTGCTCCCTAAACTCTCTGAGTGTAATAGGATTGTCTCTAGTAAAAATCACAGTTCTTATAGTAGAGTATTCTCTAGGTAATCTAGATAATGTAGCCACCACAAAATCATTATCAGAAACAGATTCATTAGCAGCAATCAATTGGTCCTTTATATTTCTCAACTTAGACAAATATTGATCTATGGAATCACCTTCTTTTTGTATAGTTTGGAACTCAGTCTTTAAGGTATTCACCCTAGCCTTCGAAACTGAAGCATAACGATCTTGAAGATTAGACCAAGCTTCATGCGCAGTTTTACAGCCCAATAGAAAGTCAATTCTTGTTAATTGTTGAGCATAATTGAAATCAAAATTATAAACATGATTGAATTGTGTAGAAGTATTCTAAAGTTATATTTTGGATTAGAAGAGTTTGGGTTCTAAGTTGCAGGGAACTTATATTTCTGCAGAGAAAAACTATGTTTCAAATAGCCTACTTTGGCTCTTGATTTATATGTCTTAATGGATTCCTTTTGATCCATTATTATGTGTTTTGAAACTAGACATATCAATGATCAAAACCCATCTGATTTCACATAATTCTGTTGAGTTTTGATATGTCAAAACCATGTACAAATTTGAGTCCCGAAGCTGCCAGACAGCAGCAAATACTGGATTTCCAGTTTCAGGGATCTATTATGTATCTTGCATAACTTTCAACTCATCACCCCGTTTCCTACAAATCTTATATGCTTTTAATGTACTCAAAACAAGCTTCGAATCTCATGTAAGTTTGCATCATCTGGTATAGTTATGGGTGTTCAAAATCAGGCTTAATCTTGGTTGACTAAGACTATTTTTTTTTTCTACAGCTGTTGTGTAGTTTCAACTTTATCCATCAAAGCATTTCTTTAAAGTCAGAAACAATGTATATTATATAGGTGTGCACTATATGATTCCATCCCTTGGCTGATAAGATAAATTTGAGTAAAGCTGTGATATAATTATAAGCTCAATTATTCTATTGTTTTGGTGCATTTTTATACCTACTGAAACACATCATTACTAATGGTCCAGAATTATTCTTATTCATGTGTATTTACAATGATTTACTTTAGATCAACCAAAAAGGCATTGATTATATTTAACATCATGGAATGTTATATTATTTATCTCATGGTTGATTACTCTTGTTGAATGCGTACATCATTGGATCACTTGGATGAGAACTGAATTATGGCTTTTGTTGGATATCATTGTTATTGTTATGATTAGACTTGTTGATAAATATGGCTAGAGAGTATGATTGTGCTTCGTCGTTTGTTCTTTGAAGTATTGCATGATATGCATTGTGGTATATTGTTAGGACATAACGAGTTATGTGATGAATGTTCGAGTGTAGTGAATAATGAACTACGAATGGCTTGATCCCTATTTAGGGTACGTAGGCATCTAACGAGGATGTTAGATGCAGCCATAAAGTCTACGAATAATTATTGTGCAGTTGGATCTTAAGTTGTGTTTTGCCATTTCCCAAAGACGGGGTTTAGAAATACAGGTATTTGGTGACATCACGTGTCATCCTGGATGTACTTCAAGATTGGGGCGTGACAATAGAGTCAGAGTTTATAGCTTTAGACTTGGCTGGAGAAGAAGCTGAATGGCACAAACATTTTCTGGAGGATATTCCAATGTGGCCAAAGCCTCTAACTACTATATGTATACATTGTGACAGTATGGCAGCGCAATCAAGGGCCAAAAGTCATGTATACAATGGGAAGTCACGACACATCAGGCGTCGACATAATACTCTTAAGAAGTTGCTCTCTAATGGAATAATGTCCATTGATTATGTGAAGTCAAAGGAAAGTATAGCTGATCCTTTGACAAAAGGCCTACCAAGAGAGCAAATATTATTTACATCGAGAAGAATGAGTCTCAAGCCAATTCAATGAATCGAACTGGGCGGAAACCTAACCTAACTGATTGGAGATCCCATGGTCTAGGTTCAATAAGCAAACTGGTTGAGTTTGATTCAAAAGTTGAACACACAACTTACCCATTCTTATGATCAAATGTGTGTTGTCTGTTAAAGTTCGAGGGGTTATGTTTTATACATTTAATGACATTAATACCTTGTTATCAAGATGAATATGGTAGACTATTCTTAATTAATGTCACTTATATAGGAGTAAATGGGGCCACATTTATGAGAATTGAATTGGCTAAATTCTCTAAAGCTCCTACGAAATCCGGGATCTGTTCAGAGCCAAAATGAACACAACCGTATGAATAGACGTGTGGCAGGCATGATATGTGTGTAGTATATTGTCTCGGTTTACTACTGCGATGAACAATTCAAGATCTTCCACATTCACTGCGTCACCAAGTAAACCCGATATGTTTTCACTAGGGTAAGTTCAAGTCCAAAAGACACTTCACCCGATGCATATCATGTCTATTCTCTCTCAGTTTTAGGTAGCCTAGTCATACATTTACATTTGCATTTGCATTCAAATGTGGGTAATTGTTGGAGTTTGAATGAAATTTCAACTCAAATGTGGGGTATTGTTGGAAATTTTGAGTAGAAATTCTTTTGTCTCACATTGGCCATTCCCAAAAGATTTTCTCACTTTATAAGGCTTTGTCCCTTATAGAAAGTAATTGGAGTAATAGGTCTTGGAGAATAAAATTAGGCTCACCCTTGTGATTGGGCTTTGGGTGTGCTAATTAATTGGTAATTAATATATAATTAATTATCAAAAGATGGGCCTTGGGCCTTAGAACTCTGAAAATTAAATTCTTTAATTAATTGTTTTTAATTAATTTCGAATTTAATTATTTTTTATTTGAACAGACTTATCTTTTCAGATGAATTCTGAAGTCAATGATAAAACGCAAAGAACACAGCACCTCATCTGAAGAGATGTCTCCCAACAGTCACATCTCATTCTCATACCTGTTGCGAACAAGTATAATCCCACTATATATACATATATCTGCATGGCATTTAAGACACAGAAAATCAACATTCTTCTTCTACAATCACAAATATCCTTTCTGAGATAACCACACAAAAATTCGCCAGAAGTCAAGTTTTCCGGTGCTGGAATTTTGACTTGATAGTTAAATTCTGGTGAAGCATACGTCCGTATAACTATAAGCACTGAGTAGGAGCGAAATTTCTGTTTCAAGGACATTGCGGTACGCAAGCCTCGATCTTCAATATTTCTGTTTAATATTATTTCATTGTTCATACATTGTTTATTTATTAGCATATATAAATTTATCACAGATTGTTCACATATATCCAACAAGGAACACATTAAGCCACTTGGCATACAGACACCATCATCACAGTTGCCTTTTGCATGGGTTACATTTTCTTATAATCTTAAAGGTTTTCTTATAGCAGCTCCCTTCACCGCCAGGGCTAGCCTTTTTGCGAGGGAAGGCACTGAACCTCTGAGGCTGTGCTGGTTTACACTCACTAGCTCTACGCTTATTAGAACCACAAGCTGCTTGAAACCGTCGTATCAAAGACTTGTCGTAAGCCTTTCTTTTTGCTGGGTCAAACAGAACGTCCCAGGCTGCCTTAACATGCTTAAAAGCACCCTCTGTGGCGATTGATCTATTCTTGTCGGGGTGCAAGGCAAGTGCCAGCCTCTTGTATTGTTTCTTGATGGTTTCTGATTCGGCAACTGTAGGGTTTTCGATGCCAATAACACGATACAAGTTTTCCTTATGTGACACGGCAAAATGAATTTGGTATGCAGTCATGTAGTTTTCAATACCATGCAAATTTGCATCGAACTCTTTTGTTGCCTTGGCTTGTATGATTGCATATTCAAAGTTTCCCAGCGTGTAATAAGCTTCAGCAGCCTCTCGAGCCTTGACCGCTGCCATCTGTGCGAGGTTGGTGATGTGATCAGGACACAATGCTTGAGGAATGGAGTTGCTAGGGATTCTGCTGTGTCCGACACTACTAGGAAACCAGTTATTAGTGGCGTTTTGAAAACCGACAAAAAACATATATTACTGTCGGATTTTAAGCAAAATCCAACAGAAAATGGATGCAGTGGTGAATATAATAAGCGACAGAATTGCCTGCGTCAGGAAATTTATTTTCCGACAGGAAATACTCTAAAACCGACAGAAATTGTGTCGGATAAAACCAACAGAATACTTTCTGTCGGCTAAAACTGACATAAAATGATTAAACCATCCGACATAAATTAATTAAAAATGAATAAATAAAACCATTTCCTGTCGGCTAAAACCGACAGGAATAAATAAATAATGAATAAATAAAAACATTTCCTGTCGGATAAAAACGACAATAATTATATTAATAATAATAAAAAATTTAAATCACTTTCTGCATTTTCCATATCCCCGCATTCACCATCCAACCTCGCCGGAGCTCGATCTCGCCGGTGACTGTCAGGCCCTTAAAGTCTTAGGCAAGGGAGTAATAATGGGCACCATTTTCTTAGTCCACAACCCGTCATCCGACCCCTCCGCCCATCCCCACCGTATGTCACCATTGTCTGCCTCCTTCCATCACTTCATCCAACCCTGGTTCAAAGTCAGGTGTGGATTAAAGTTCTACAACGAAGTAAAAGCAAAGCTCATATCAACCATGAAAATTAATCACCCTCCATCGAAACCACAGTCCAATGAACAGTTCTTTATTGAAATCAATAACCATTTATCAACTCTATACATACAAATTTTAGCAAGTTTAAATTCGTACCCACAGTTCCCCAAATTTTAGCTACTCTATACATACACGGCCAAAACTATTCCAATGAATGGTAACTAAGAATTATAATGATCAAAAGGAAGGTACGTACAACAAGTAAACAATTAAGCTGAAGGAATATTGTTGACTTCCAAGGCAGCAACAACAGCTAGCACTAATAAATACAGTCGATCAGAAAATAGACAAAGTAATTTAACTACCTTCAAATTATTCCAAGCAATCGAGTGGACTGATCGATGGATTGGAGAGAGCCTTTCAAGTACGTACTAGCCAACAACAAAGAGCGAGCGGCCGGGGCTTTAACGAGATGAGATGCAGCAACGTGAAAATATATAGAATAGGGTACACATCTCATACATATAATCCCTAGAGACAGAGAGAGGGAGATAGTATGAGAGATGACTAATAACTTTATGTTAGCTAGCTAAGCTTGGTAGCTAGAATCAAGCACTATTGTGCTATGAGTGTGAGACAGACACCAACGAGAGAGAGAATGAGAGTATGTCTGCAGTGTGTGTGGAATTGTTGGTTGGAATGGGTTGCAAGTGTTCGAACATAATAGAAAAGAAGAGAGGAGAAGGAGAAGGGAATGAGGACAGGAGAATAGGGGGAAGGGAGAAGCACCGGCGCAAGGAAGATGGAAGGGTTTTAAAAATTTAGGTTATTTTAATTACTGTCGGTTAAAACCGACAGCAACATTTTTTTAAAATAAAAACCGGCAGAAAAATTTAATTACTGTCGGTTATAACCGACAAAAACAAAATGGCGGCAAAATTCCCTCTGAAAATTTTCAATTTTCCCTCAAAATTTTAAATTCCCCCCAAAATTTTGTTACGATTTTAAAAAATAAAATAATAATTGTTTGGTTTAATAAATAAATAAATAATATGTAATTCAATAGAATATTTTTTAAAAATTAAATAAATAATTGTTTGGTTTAATAGATAATTTTTACACTTTTGGTTTAATAGAGAATAATGCATGTAAAATAAGCGATAAAGAAACAAAAAAAAGAATTGTACAATGAAAATGTCATCACACAAACTAAATATTGTCTAATCAATACTTGAAAAACATAAATAAATATTATCTAATGAATAAATTTGATATTCAATTTAAAATATTTACACTTATACTTAATGGAAGTATTACATTAACTCTAAGTGTTTGTTTAATCTACCGTTTTGATAAGATACGCATTCTACGAAGCGTTTTTCAACGATCCAACCGTCAAACTTGTTTGTACACACTCCGAGATCGCATACGTAAAAAATCACAAAAAACAAACATTAAGAGATTAGGTAACAAAACAAAAGTTTTCAACGGTTATAAACGAAAAATCACAATTTAACAGTTACTTTAGCTCCGATTTTGATGATTTTTTACAGCTACACTCCTCAACCCTATAAGAATGCATTGAACAAATTCGATCTTCAATTTAAAATATTACACTAGTGGATAAATCTTATTTTATACTTAATGGAAGTATAACATTAACTCTAAGTGTTTATTTAATCTGCCGTTTTGATACGATACGCATTCTACAAAGCGTTTTTCAACGATCAAACCGTCAAACTTATTTGTACACACTCCGAGATTGCATACGTAAAAAATCGTAAAAAACAAACATTCATAGATTACGTAACGGAACAAAAGTTTTCGACTGTTATAAACCAAAAATCACAATTTAACGATTATTTTAGCTCCGATTTTAATGATTTTTTACAGATACACTCCTTGACCCTATAAGAATGCAATGAATGAATTTGATCTTCAATTTAAAATATTTACACTAGTGGATACCACAAAATCTTATTTTATACTTAATGGAAGTATAACATTAACTCTTAAGTGTTTGTTAAATCTATCAATTTGATAGGATATGCATTCTACGAAACTAGTTTCAACAATCCAACCGTCAAATATGTTCGTATATACTATGAGATAGCATGTGTAAAAAATTGCAAAAAATATAATATTTAAAACATGTGTTTATTTATTTTTAATCAATATAACATTTTAAAATAATAAAATCAGACATGATAGAGTACACCAGATGTTCATGTGTGTTTATGTGCCAGACAATGTGCATTGTGACGCATTGGAAAAATTTGTTTAAATTTCTTTGTATCTTGTTGCTTGCCTGTGAGGGAGCATAATCCTTATTACAAAAATGATAGAGCTTTAGATTGTAGTCTTTTGTTATTATTCTCTCAGAAAATTTATGGCTTGTGGGAATTGGGTTCATTAGACTTTAGGGTCATGAGTGAAAAAAAAAATTTAATATGTGTTTATTTATTTATTTTTAATCAATATAACATTTTAAAATAATAAAATTTTCATTTATGTCGGTTATAACCGCCAGAATACTAAAATAATAACCGCCATAAAGTAAAATAATAAAATAGTCAATTTATGTCGATTATAACCGCCACCATTAACTTAAAAACCGCCAGAACATGTAAAAATATTTATAAAAAAAGATTCAAAAATACTGCCAGTAAATATCCGCCAGTATTTTCTTGATATCCGCCAGTAATTTATGTCGGATATAACCGACATAATTTTTCTAATATCCGCCAGTAATTAAATGATGTGTCGGATATAATTTATCCGACAGGATTTTCTAATATCCGCCACCATCATCCGCCACCTAAAGCTAATATTGTAGTAGTGCGATGGGCATGCTACTGCGCTTGAACTTTAAAGTAGAAGCCATGGTGTAGATATATAGATAGAGAGAGAGCGAAGGAAATTAGGAACTGAGAGTACTATATTCGTGCAGGTTGGAGATATATATAACACAACTTTTCTATGCGTAACTTAAGCAAGTGAAAAACCCTAGAAAAAGGAAACTTGGATAGAAGTAGAACTTCCCATTACTATTCGTAATTTAATTAGGGCTGAGTCGGCTGACCCTCGTGTCCTGGTAGATAATTAAATTAATTATCCTTAGGCCATTTTAATAATGCCTTGGGAAACAAGGATTAACAGTAGATAATTAAACCAATTACAATAAGGTTTCTACTCAATATATATAGTTTCAAAAGATTAACATCATCCAATTATATAACATAAGATTTAATAACAAAACACAGCCCCATGAATCGAAAATTAAGAGAGAAGTTTAGAATGCTTCACTATGTACATATAAATAATACATCCACGTTTCATTTGTAAGAGGACATTACTATATTTCTCTAGAAGTAGAAATTCTTACATTTTGTCAATCGCGTACATTTTTCTCATACGTATCAAATTTTGATAGAAAAGAATATGGAATTTTCTAGTTTCAAAGGGAAGGAGGATATGCCCATAACTAGCGAACACCTTCTCTCTCTAGTTCCAAAACTATGCTTGTAAATATAAAAAAAAACTAAAAAAAAGTGTGTGGCATCTTCATCCAATAGAGACATTCGCTTTCTAACAAGACAATGGAAAGATTGAACTGTTGTGTCAACTTGTCATTTCCCCGGCGATGAATATCATTTTCATTTTCCTTTAACTTAAGTACTTAAAAATCGTCTTTTGTTCTTCTGTTATAGCCAACTTGATAAGTCCAAGTCTGTTTGAGTAGTTTTTTATGCTTTGACACTGTTGCAGACAAATGGATACGAAACTAATGGGGTCATGAATCTTCTCAGCGGATGCTTCTTCTAAAAACAACTTTTACTATGAGAGAAAATCACAAGCTTTCTTGCTTAATTCTATTACTAATAGTTCTAACTATTTTAAGCACCTGATTGAAATATATATACTTAGCCTCCTCGCATGTGGTCTCACTCATGCAAGAGCGTATAGTTATTTTTTTCATTTGTAATTTGTTTCGTAAGTTACGTATGTTGTAGTTGGAATTTTTCTTTTTCGTTGCATTAGTTTTCTATGTATTTCTGCTAATAAAAGTAAGTCTATCATTCTTAATATATTAACCCATCTCTTTTGTTCTTATGTTCTACCTACTCGTTCTATGGACAAGATTATCCAACTTCGGCTGCCATAGATTGCTAGAGACACTGCTGTCTATAAATAGCCAACATTTACATCATGACTAGATAGAAAATATAAAGTGGGATGCGGGAACAGTGTAAGAGATTCAAAATTTGATTGATTCAACAAAATTGTATTGAATAAAAAGTACATATACAACAGTAACCACTCCAAAATTTCAAGGAGGCAAATTAAGTGCAAAGCGAGGAACACATTAAGCCACTCGGCATACGGACACCATCATCACAGTTGCCTTTTGGCCTGGATTACATTTTCTTATAATCTTAATTGTTTTCTTGTAGCAGCTCCCATCACCGCCAGGGCTGGCCCTTTTGCGAGGGAAGGCACTGGACCTCTGCGGCTGTGCTGGTTTGCACTCACTAGCTCTGCGCTTATTGGAACCATGAGCCGCTTGAAAGCGTCGTCTCAAAGATTTGTCGTAAGCCTCTCTTTTTGCTGGGTCAGAGAGAACGTCCCACGCTGCCTTAACATGCTTGAAAGCACCCTCGGCAGCCATTGATCCATTCTTGTCGGGGTGCAAGGTAAGTGCCAATCTCTTGTATTGTTTCTTGATGGTTTCCGAGTCAGCAACTGTAAGGTTTTCGATGCCAAGAACACAGTACAAGTTTTCCTTGTGTGACACGGCAGAATGAACTTGGTATGCATTCATGTAGTTTTCGATACCATACAAATCTGGATCGAACTCTTTCGCTGCCTTGGCTTGCATGATTGCATATTCGAAGTTTCCAAGTGTGAAATAAGCTTCAGCAGCCTCTCGGGCCTTGACCGCTGCTGTCTGCGCTAGGTTGGTGATGTGATCAGGACACAATGCTTGAGGAATGGAGTTGCTGGGGATTCTGCTGCGGCCAATGGCCATGCTACTGCGCTTGAACTTTAGAGTGGGAGCCATGGTGCAGATATATCGATCGAGAGAGAGAGTGTGTGGTAAAGGAAATTAGGAACTGAGAAGGTAATATATTCTTGCTGGTTGGAGATATGTATAGCACAATTTTCTACGCGTAACTTAAGCAAGTGAAAAACCCTAGAAAAAGGAAACTTGGATAGAAGCAGAACTTATCGTTACTATTCCTAATTTAATTAGGGCTGAGTCGGCTGACCCTCATGTACTGGTAGATAATTAAATTGATTATCCTTGGGCCCTTTTAATAATATTGCCTTGGGAAACAAGGATTGCCAAGTAGATATTTAAAACAATTACAATAAGGTTTCTGCTCAAAATATATATAGTTTCATCAAAAGATTAACACCACTGAAATTGTATAACATAAGATTTAATAAATAATACATCCACGTTTCATTTGTAAGAGGACATTACTAACCTAGTTCTCTAGAAGTAGGAATTCTTACATTTTGCAAATCACATACATTTTTTGCGCACATGTCAAATTTCGGTAGAAAAGAATATGAAAATTTCTAGTTTCAAAGGGAAGGAGAGACATGCCTATAGCGAACATCTTCTCTCTCTAGTTTCCATATCTATGCTTGTAAATATAAAAAAATAATAATAATAATAGAAGGTGGATGGGAAACATATAGGAACTAGGGGTGGGAATAGCACAACTTTTTCTTGTTCCAATGAAACCGAATTGAATCTTGAATCTAAAGAAAGTTGTTGCTTCACCAAAAAATTAATTGACGAGGATTGCTTGCTGGTGGTTGGATCCAAATTCCTTAGCTCATGAAGTGTCTTAAGCATCGCCAAGAGTCCAACAAAATTGTCAAATGAGTCTTCAAAGTTAGAAAATATCCTACACTCTCTATATTAGAGAGTCTATATCCCACTTTTATGGTTATTAAAAGTTGTCTTTGTTAAAGCTTACTAATATGAAACTAAAGCAAGAAGGTCCTATGATGGAAAATAATAAGTACTTAGACTTGTGGAGTATATATGTTGGAGCAAAATTGTGAATCAACAAATTTTAGTCTTCAAACTGTCAAGCGTGTCAACAAATTGTATTTGAAGAAGGGTAATCTTAGGGAGTCTCAATTTGTAGACTAAATTTTGTAAACTAAATGTGTCACATCCCAGCCCGAACCCCCATTACATCCCGGACTCAACTCCGCCGAAGCACGATATTGTTTGCTTTAGGCCCCGACCACGCCCTCATGGTTTTGTTTCTGGAAACTCACACGAGAACTTCCTTGTGGGTCACCCATCATGGGATTGCTCTCGCATGGACTCGTTTAACTTCAAAGTTTCGATGGAACCCGAAGTCAGTGAATTCCCAAAAAGCTTCGTGCTAGGTAAAAATGGAAATATACATATAAGGCTTACGGGATCCACTCCCCTGGGCGATGTGGGATATTGTTGATTAACGTTCTTATTTCTTAGTAGTGATATACATCATTTATTTTACAAAATGTAGTATACAAATTTAATCTGCCTAACATTACTCTTTGTATTTGGTTGTTTACTACTCTCGATGTGCAAAGCATGCCTTGCTTTTAGATATTGTTCCTAATAGTTGTCTAAGGGGCTTTTTTCTTTTAAAAATGGGACTAACTTGTGGTTTCGTCACAGAAATTCACTCTTTCTCTTTCGAGGGCCGAAAAGATTAATACACGCTATTAACTTCTAACCATCAAATTTGATAAATCAAACAAAATAAACAGCCAAAATTTAATACAATGTTTGATAAGTTAAAAATAGTGCGTGTTTATCATTGTTTAGTAATAATTTCTAAAAAAGAGTAACTACAAAAGGCAGGTGAAAGTGAAAAAACATGGAGCAAAAAATCAGGTGAAACGACTCCGTTTGGCTCGTGGTCACCTAGGGGTGGGCACGGGCCGGGCCGGGCCCAAATTTGAAGGGACCGGACCGGACCCGCTTTAAAATGGAACGGGGCGGGGCGGGGCGGGTATTGAAATTTCTGAAGTTGGAACCGGACATAACCCGGCCTGTTTGAAACGGGCGGTTCGGGCCGGGTCCACGGGTCCAACGGAAGGGAACGACGTCGTTGTCTATCTTCCTCCGATGCGAAACCTAGATGCCCAGCGACAACCTTCACCGTCGCGCCGTTCAGCATCGTCACGTCTCCGGCGAACACCACTCGAATCTGTGACTGATGCATGTCGGTCTGAGTATATTACGAGTGTGCAAATACCACTCGGATCCATGACAAAGAGCTTTATTTGCACAGAACACTCGGATCCATGACAGATCCGAGAGAAATGAGGGACGTGTAGAGAGTGAGACTGTGAAAGAGTGAGAGAAAGGGGTGAGAGAGAAATGAGAGTATTGAATTCCAACGATGTTGGCGATGACGAAGCCGAGTATGAAGGTGTCCGAGGAAGAAGAGAGAGACTGCGAGTCTTGGTCCTGGGAAGAAAGAGCGGCAAAGTCATCTGCATCTCGGGAAGAAAGAGCGGCAAAGTCATCTGCGAAGCCAAGGGTGTCTATGTCCAACGGGAATACGAGAGAAACGTGAATGTCGTGAGAAATCACCTCTTGCTGCAGAGCCTCGGCCAAGCCACGGAGCCCGAACTTGCTGGCGGAGTAGGCCGTGTAGCCGTAGATTCCGACTTGGCCGGCCTGGGATGACATCAGCGCGATCGAGCTCCGGAATGAGAGTTGCAGAGATGGGGGGAGAAGAAACAGAGAAGAGGAATGAGGGAGAAGGGAGAAGGTTCGAGAGATTGGGTGTGTGTTCTCGAGAGTGAGAACCATCACGGGGAGGGACAAAAAGAAGTGGGCCTGGGACAGTAACAGTACCCAACACAGGGTATTTTTGCAAACGGGCCGGTCCGGGTACCCGTTTTTCTATACTTTTGGAACCGGCCCGAACCTAAAATTTCAAAGACCCGCCCCGCCCCGCCCCGTTTCTCTTTTTTAAAATTAGGACCCGCCCCGTACCCGCCCCGAACCGCTAATACCCGCCCCTACCCGCGGGTCCAGGACCCGTTTGCCCACCCCTATGGTCACCACATTGATAACCTTCCCAGCTAGACCAGAATTGGGCGAGTGACAAGTTAACGTAGCCATCGGGGCGAGTAGAGCGAGGCGGAAGAACTCGGTGAGTCGAGTTTTGAGTTTTCGGAGGAAGAAATGTCGTTTATTCAGCGGGCAGTGAAGGTGCCACCGAACTCGGCGTCTCTGGACGAAGCCAGGCACCGAGTCTTCGACTTCTTCAGGGCCGCCTGCAGATCCATCCCCACCATCATGGACATCTACAACCTCGACGACGTCGTTGCGCCCTCTCACCTCCGCTCCGCCGTCGCCTCCGAGATCCGCAAGAACGCCTCCGTCACTAACCCTAAGGTCCCCTTCTCCCTCTCTCTCTCTCTCTCTTCAAATTATACGATACGCTGCCGTTTTAATCATCTGAAATTTCGAACAAGGAGTAAAATGTCTGGAATTTCATATTTCGCCCACGATGAACCTTCATTTTGCAATCAAATTGGGGATTTTTGAATACAGTACGGTCTTCCAATCTTGTATTCGGTATTGAATTTTTCTGCTAAGTATTTACATAAATTTGGGCAGAAGGTCAAGGATCGCGTCGAATAGGAATGATTTTAGATGCTGCATTTTCTGTTGGTGTCAAAATTTCCACGTAGAAGTAGCTGAGCTTTTGGGAAATAGTGGTTAATCGAAAAATCTTAACATGGTATCGGAGCAGAAGATGCAAGCTCGAACTTTTGCTAAACTTTCATATTCATATTAAGTTTCACTTTTTGGGATCGATAGTGGTAATGGGAGGTCACACGTTGAGGACTTTATAAGATGCAAGCTCGAACCTTTGCAAAACTTCCACATTTATACCAAGATTCACGGTTTTGGGCTCAATACTACATCCTAAACAAGGGAGAATCATTTTGAATATATGTTGTCCGACGTCCTAACATCTTAAATCTTTTAATTTGTGGGGATATTGGATTACCGAAAACATATAATGGTTAGATTTCTTTTCGGTATTCAATATGGTAAGGATTTCTCAGTGTTAGCAGCAATCAATTTATGTGATCTGTTGTAATATAAGCAGGAGTTTGTGGGTAAACCCCACACATTGGATTGCAATACACATGTATAGGTAATTAGGTTTTGATAATTTGTGAAGATAAATCCTTTCTGTAACTTTTTTTCAGCTATTCCTTCTTGCGCTTAGGTTATCATCTGTGTGATGTCTTGTTTCTCTGTAATAAACTTCACACAGTTTGCATCTCTATATGTTTGTGGAAATGATTATACTAGGCTAAAAACAAAGCTTTCATTGAGTTTAACAATTGAATGAAATGAGTCATTCGTGTGATGCACTTTGACATTGTTCGGTAGTATGCAAATTTAACGTGTTGAATAAATTGCGAAGGGTTTCTAGTGAGTTGGTTGTATATCAAGTTGTGTCTATTTGGTACTAAATCAGAACTGTGGAAAGAATAACCTGGAATTTCATTACTATCCATACCTACTTGCTGACGCGCTTCATGTTAATTTGATTTGTGACTTATAAAAACAATTCTCATTTTGTGGATGGTATGGAAATGCAGGTCATCGATATGCTGCTCTTCAAGGCAATGGAAGAGTTGAATAACATCACCGAGCATGCAAAGCAGCGACACCACATCATTGGCCAGTATGTGGTTGGTCACCAAGGGCTTGTCCAGGATTTGGGCACCAAAGATCAGGGGGCCTCTGCTTTTCTCAAAGATTTTTATAAGAGCAATTATTTTTGAATCTCCGCTATTCCCTGGATTGTGCTTCCGTGGGACTTTGCTTTCGGGGCTGTTAAATAAAGGTGTACTTGACAATTTTTTTGCATCTTTCTGTTGGATATAGATCGTCAAGGTCACTGGGTCAAACCTCAGTTGCTGTTGTTTAAGAAGTCATTAATGTTTTGACAAATGAAGAAACAAGATAACAGTTATGTCATTGGATGAGCATTGTAGCTTATTTTGCTGTGTTTTTTTTTATGCTGTGAGGTTCTTTTGAGAGCCTTTCTCTGAGTTTATAATCTTTTCTGCGTGCCTTATTTGTTGGGAGGTTTTCCCATTTTTTCCAGCCAAACATTTTGATAAGAAACTTATACAATGTCCTTGAATTGAATTTAAGAGTCTCGTTATCTTAGTCACCGGGTGATCAATGATTAATGGTGTAGGTGGATCTACGACTCCCGTTCATTTGGTCATGCAATTTTGAATTGATATCAAGGGTTTGAGATTACCGACGCTAAAAGCGCGTGTATTCTTCACCCTTTGATATCAAATTTAACAATGGGTGATCGTGCATTTTTTGGTCGTCAAGTGACTCAGAGAGCATTTCTAAATATATATATATATATATATATATATATATATATATATATATATATATTACAAACGATATTATTTATACTAAAGTGGTGGGGGAGTGAGCTAAGTTTCATAATGAACTAATAATAATGTGATTCAAGTTTGTCTTTGGTGAGAATTGAACCTAAGACTCTTATTTTATAAGTGAAGAGAAATATCATTAGACAGTAGTACTAAGTAACAAATATTGTACTATATAAATTTTGGCCATTGATTTTTTGCAATTCATTTGATCTGATGGCCGAACATTAAGAGGTGTGTGAGAAGTAAAAATAGGTGTGGATAGCACTACCCTAAATTACATTCTACCTCTTAAGTTTGGGTGCAATTGAAACCTCATACATCTTTTAAAACATTTTAATTTCATACATTTAGCTATTATTTCATTTCAATTTCATACAACTGGTAGAAAATTCTGAAATAATCCGTAAAGCTATTATTTCATTTCTGTTAGTTTCTTCGTTATTTGCCTATGTAAACGTCCCGTTATGTGCTTCTCCTGGGAAACATGTGTTTTTTTCAAGATTTATTTATACTTTTACTAAAGATAAGTTCCAAAATTATTTTCAAAAACAATTTTATCCATTTTAAAAGAACTTATAAACGAGCTATATACCACGACAATATTTTGTAAATCTCGGTTGGAGTGAGAATCCTCGTCGGATCCTCTTTGTGAGGATCTCGGGATTGTCAAATCATATTTGTTTATCATACATTGCGCGGTCAGAAATTATTGTAAATTTTTTTATTTAAAATTGAATATAAACAATACCTGATGAAAATTAACCGCACAATATATGATAAATGAATGTAATTGAAAAGTTCTCAAGATTCTCAAGAAAATCCAAACGAGGATGCTCTCTCTCGGTTGGGCTCAATTGGTGCTCTCTCACAGAGAAAATGACACGGTTTTCAGGGAAAGCAAATAAACAAATCGACAGAAAATGTCAAAGCACTCCACTTTAGGAAAACAAAAAAATCCATTCAAAATTATGGGGTGTGCTATCCACACAACCCTTTTTACTTCTCTCACACTTTTGTTAATTTCTGTCATTTGATCTCCTTCAATTCATCCGATCCGACGGTCAAAAATTAAAAGGGTGTGAAAGAAGTAAAAAAGGGTGTGTGGATATCACATTCCAAAATTATTTAATTGTCCTGAGAAAGTACCCATTTTATTTATTTATTTACTTTTTAACTTTTAAATTTTTTTTTACAGAAGCAGACGTCTAGAGATTGCGGCAAGTATTCAAACGCAACGTATGCACAGTTCTTCCTGTAACGTTTTCCATCGTCATCAGTGCAACTTCCAAGTGGGTTCGGTTAAAATATTTTTGTGGTTTTTTTTTTTATTTTTTTAGCTCAAATATTTTTGTGATATTTGTTAGTGAATATTGAATAATAGAATTTCACAATCATAGTTTAATGAAAATGTCACATTCTTGGTTGTTTTTCTTATTTATCGAAATAAAAGGTGAGATTGAAATTGAGAGATTTATTTGATATTAAATATAACGGTAACGATATCCAATGTCACTTAGTGCATCTTTGCTTACCTTGTAAAGTGCGAGTCATGCTTAACGTTTTTAAATTGTCGTTAGATTAGTTTAAATTTTGAAATTCGTGTATAAAGTAATTAAACAAAACTAATCTAATAGTCATTAATGAGTGTGAGTATTATCCCCACTTTTCCGGATTGATGATGCTAGGGACATATACTTTGAGCCTTAGATGATTTGTCACCATAGAATTTTTTTTTTTAACAAACGATATTATTTACTCTAAAAATGAAGGGGTGGACTTAACCTCATAATGAGTTAGCAATAATGTGGTCTAGATTCACCTTTGGCGAGAATCAAACCTAAGACATATCACTTATAAATGAAGAGGAATATCACTAGACCGTAGTACTAAGCGGTATCACAATAGATTTTAATATATGAGTTTTGAGTTAAGGGGAAGCTGTTATTAGCACTTTCTAATAATTCACTCGACACTCATTTCTACTTACATTTTTCTGTGAAAATAGTGCAAGAAAATTACTTTAAAAGTAACCACGAGCTGGTGGCCCAGTGGTAAAGGGCAGATTGCGAGGCTTCATTCAAATTAAAAACTGGAGGTCTTGGATTTGAAACCCGCTACTGGTGTAGAAGTCAGACTTGTGGCATGGGGAGACCGAAATGTCTTTGTGAGTCTTCCCAGCCCCTAGAAGAGGTAGATAACTGTGACTTGCCACCAGTTGTCCCCCTTTTAAAAAAAAGTACTTTAAAAGTAGTAACAATAATTCCCAATGATCAATATGGAGACCTTATATAGAAAACCCTAACCGCTTTCTCATTCTCCCTATCAAAGCTCTAGATCTAAAAGATTCATAACCGCCGACCCTTTGCTTCGTCTAGGGGTATATGCAATCCCTATCTCCATCCTTATAGCCTTCATCCTTCCTATGTTCATGGATTGCCCTAGATTTGTTTTTCGTTTAGTATTTCCGTCACGAAGTGCCTTTTTAGTAAGATTATTTGTGAGTGTATTTTGGTGAGTATTTTAGTTCTATGTTGGTATGTCTTCAACTTCTTCTGGGTCTACCTTGCTGTTTATGGTAGCTTCATTGATGTTATTAAGCGAAAATCATGTTTAGATAGACACTAGTTGGTTTGTTGTTAGTTCTATTCAGAGCTCGACGCTGCTTGTTGTCAAAAAGTGTCCTCATGTTTATTATATTGCAATTTTTGTGTGTGAAATTTCTCAGATGTTAATTCGTGAAATATTTGACTTTTTCATTAGGTATGATGTTTATTTGGTTTTGCTTATCTCAGTTCTCTGAGTTTTGGTGTGAATGATTTCAAGATTTGGATGTGTTTCCATGCTTATTCTTGTACATATCTTGTTCCTCCCAAATTTACCACTATGGTGACTATTAATTTGGCCAAATTGACATTTTATGTTCTGTTGAATTTTTTTTTTAAATTGGGGATCTCTTGGATACTATTCAAAATGTCTTCTTTAATATGTGTATTAGTTCTTAATTAATTTTTTTAATAATAAATTGTATGAAGATTTTGGTGACTATTTGTCAAAATTGTAGGGGAAATTATAAATACACAAATTTCTTAGCCTTTCAAACATTTTGTTTAATTATGTTCGTCGTTTTTAGTTGATTAATTAATTTGATGTTTAGAATTGAAATAAAGATGTGTGAGAAATTATAAACGATGTACTCATAAAATTAAAAAAAAATGTGTGATAAACTAAAATGATATGAAAATATTTTTCATATCATTTTAATATCAACTTCCATTTATAAATTGTCTAAATCAAAATATTGCTCGAATAAAAAAAATTCAATGTATTCCCCTTGGGAGAAATTGACCATTATATCTGGGAAACTACTGACAAATTCAAGTACCAAATTAGGGAGGTGGATTGTCTGCCCTCCCATTTTCATACTCTTCCCAAATTAGGGGGTTCCCTTCTTAACAGCACCCCCAAGAAAATTAATTTAAAAATATGTTTTTGGTTTTGCAATAATATATGAATTATTACTATAATTCTTCTCTTTTTTTATTTTTTGGCTCTCTGGGAAAGACCACATTTTATGCTCCCTCAAGTGGGAAGTGGGTGGAGCCCCCCCCTGTGTCTCTCCTGAGTCAAAGTTTTTAGGACATGCGTTGTTGATGCGGTAGATACTGTGTTGAATTCAACCTCCACCACCCCAGAAGAGTAAAGTGGTGGCGGAGCTGTTGCTTCCTCCTCCTGATCGCCGCCGCAAGGTTTCAAAGTTAGCTCCTTTTCCCCTTCAATTTCGTTTCTACTTGAGTAATGAAGTTTCCCCTTTGGGTTTTTCCTGAATTGAGTTTCTTTGTTTACTTTCTGGGTGTAGATTTTTTTCTCCTCTTTCTTCGTTTTTACTCATTTGGCCGATACCAAACAAGTTTCAGCCGCCATCAGAGGGTTGGAATCCCAAAAGGGTCATCCTTTTTGCTGGTTCTGTATCAAATAGTGGTATTGAGAAGTGGGCAGAATCCGCCATGGCTGATGGCAGTCCTAGGACTGATATCTCTACAGATGTGGATACAGATGATAAGAATCAAAGGGTACTCTCCCCCCCCCCCCTCCCTCCTTCCTTCCCTCTCTCTCTCTCCCTCTCTCTCTCTGTCTCTGTCTCTGTCTCTGTCTCTGTCTCTAAGTTTTGGTAATACCAACTATTAAGAATCATTTTGTTATGCTTGAGGTCAATAGCCATTCTTCATTTTTGCTGAGTTAGATGTTAACTAGTATTTGTTGCCCATCTGACATTTTGATCACTCTGTATGTGCAGTTTGATAGAGACCAATATGCCATTGCTCCTGTGGCTTCTGATTCCAGTGACAAATCGAAAGATCCAAAAGATCAGAAGGTGAAGTATATGAAATCGATGATATATGAGTTGAACAGCAAGGGTATGATGCTTATATGTTAGATTGCATTTTGCAGACTCTTCGTAGGCTGGCTCAAAATCGTGAAGCTGCGAGAAAAAGTCGGCTGAGGAAGAAAGTAGGCCGTATTGCACTTTCTTTAAGTTCGTTATCTTTATTCATTTGCTGAATTAAATTTCTGCTGCAGTTTGCCTTGATATCTTTTTAGCTTTACTTTTGTTAGTCCTAAGGGCAGTGATCACTGCTCAAAAACATGGTTGCGATTTTAATGGAAATGGGATATTCAGAATATAAGTTCCATGGCAGCCCACATTTCCACCTATTTAGTATATTTATATCCTTAGTTGTTTGAGAAACAATAGGATAGACAATGGGTTACACAATAGCGCTTGTCAGGTCTAATACGATAAGTCTATCAGCTACCCCTTGTCCTAGCTTTGTGGATGACCAAAGTCAGCTGATGGTGATAGAAAGGTCTGATAATTTTGATGCTCACGTGGGTTTTTCATTTCCTACCTAATTGTCTATTTTTGTTGGTTTCCTTTTTTGGCATGGTTTCGTAACATTTTAACGTAATGTTAAAATTTAACTTTGTTCATAATGAGAACTTTTTGAGATTGTGGATTTCAACTTTTTCCTACAACGGTCACCATTTCTTCATTTTCCTTGTTTCCGTTTCCTGGTTTCAAGTCTTTGCTCCGCACATCTTTAAAGCTTTGCTTTCTTCTACTTGTTTTATTTCAATAAGTAATCAGGAGTTGAAAGCAGAACTAAGTTCTGGAAAATGGGTCCTAGCTTACTTTACTATAAACTATAGCTTTGAGCTAAGATAAGCTTAACCTGGGCTAGCCTATCTAATCCGTTACAGTTCTAGTTACTTTATTTCATCATAGCCAAGCAGCATACTCCAAAGTTTAACCTCATATAGAAAAAAGCTTGTTTGTTTAAAGCCCAACTTCTAGTTTACAGTGCACATGTGCAACAATTCAAATATGGAATTCAAAGGATCAAATAGGAAATGATACTCTAAATCATAGAACTATAATGAAATATACGATAACCAACATTTGTCAAATTGCACATTACACGTGGTTGATTGGCTTAAAGCACATCTTTGTATACATGTTACAGTTGATGTAATTCAAAGGGCTTGGCACCTATCATTTCCCGTTTGAGTGTAGTAGGATCCCTAACTCTCATTTCACCTTGATATATTGTTAAAGTTAGTTTCTCTCTTGTCCTTCGAATGCCAAAAGGTCTTCTTAAGTAGTACTTTCAGCTTGGTACTGCCACAGGTGGACCACTTTCCTTCTTTCTTTTGGGGGGCAAAACCACTTTCATACTTGATCTGTCTCTTATAGCTAGAGCCTAGATCTCTTGGTATATTTCGATTGTTAGATTTTCTTAAGCTGGGATTCTAGGTCTGGCCTGGTAATCAGTAAGCCCAAGGTCTGTCCTGGATCCCTACAAAATCGTTATGTGGTTTGAGCTCGGATGCTAGATGAGCAATTATTACCCCTTAACCATTCAAAGGAAGGCTACAATTTAGGTGTGATAGTTAGTCAATGAATAATGAGTCAGTGTCTGGCATTCTGCTTGTTATATATTTATTTTTGTGAGAGTGGAAGCTGAATTCACTAAATCTCCTGTTTTAGGTTGCCTTTTTCTGAATTTTTTTATTACTTTATCCTCTCGTAAGCATAGTTTCTCTTATTAATAATTTTAAAATGAAAAACGAAAAAAAAGAAAGGAAATGCATAGATCTGCATATTTATGTTTGGTCAGTAAGCCATTATGCCATTGCATGCCCAATTTTTTGTAAGCCTTTAATGATTTGTATCTGTTCTTGTTTACTGCAGGCATATGTTCAGCAGCTGGAGAGTAGTCGTCTGAAGCTGACTCAACTAGAGCAAGAGCTCCAGCGAGCCAGACAGCAGGTTAAAGCAATTAGTTCTGTACTATTGTAAACCCTAATGCATTCAGAGCCATAGATCCCCTGTAGATGACCTCTTTGTTAGGTTTAATCTTGCATCTTTCCTAAAGTTATTTTGTTCTTTTTTTTCAGGGAATCTTCATATCTAACTCGGGAGATGCTGCCCATTCAAATAGTGGAAATGGTATTCCTTCTTTCCTGAGGTTTTAATTTTGAAAATTATCATGGAAGTAAGGGAGACCAGCTCCTGATAATTGTGGGATAACTGTCGATCAATTTAAATTTGTAGTCAAATTGACATGATTTTGAATCAATGGTTCCTTGATACTTATTTGTATGAAACAATTATACTCAGGAGAAAGATTGTGTTGATAAACTATATGCCATGAGTAGCTCACCCACATGATAATGTTCTAGTGGAAATAAGGAAAGGAAATTACCTCTTCCTCTTCCTCTCTCTCTCTCTCTCTCTCTCTCTCTCTCTCTCTCTCTCTCTCTCTCGGTTGTAATTGTTCACAAACACAATCAGGAGATTTTAGTAGTCATTTTTAAAGGCATTCTTGAATGTTTATGTACAGTATCGAGGTCAAATTGGTTGAGGAGTTGTCAATGGTGAAGAGAGTCTCTCTCTCTCTCTCTCTCTCTATATATATATATATATATATATTTCAGTTGTCATTGTTGACAAACACAATTAGGAGATTTTGGTAGCAATTTTTAGGGGCATTCTTGAATGTTTGTGTCCAGTATGGAGGTTGAATTGGTTAAGGAATTGTTGATGATGAAGAGTGGCATGCTTGATTCGGTATATTGGATTAATGGTAGTTATTTATGCTGGTTGCATCAGTGAACATTGACTGAGTGTATTAATGCAGTACATGGCCCTGGTATGGTGCCTGAAGGGCTGACAGTGATACTTGTCTGTTGTAGTAGTTAGTGACAAGGTTGTTTTTTATATGCTGATGGGAGGTTCCTGATTTCCCTACTGATAAGCTCTGGAATCTAATAGCAATCAGATTTTTATTCTTGGCAGATCATATATCTGTCTAAGTTTTCAGGGAAAGAACCAAAATGACAACATTATATTGTTTGATTTAAATACATCCAATAGTTTTTTTCAGGGTTATTCTTCTTTTCTCCTATAGTGAAATTTGTTGTGGGTAAGTTCACCAAACAAAAAATATTTGTTGTAGGCAATGGAAATGAAGTCAGATTTTGGGAAGACATTTGGCAGATTTAGCTGTCTTTCCAATCCTTATTTTATAGCTTCTGCCAGGTTTCTTTCAACTGCAACGTAGTTCTCTTCTTTTTCTTCAATCGGCATTATCTATTGTGATTTAGAGTTCTGAAGAAATTTGAGTGAAACAGGTCCACAAATTTACAGCATTGTCTTCTTCTCTAAACAGTGTCTCCTTGCATCCAAATCGCTTTAATGAAAGGCCATGGTCGGTTACTCATTTAGTAGCTTGTAAATCTTTTTTTTTTTTTTCTGTAAATTGGTCAACAATCAACCCAATCCTCCCTTTAAGCCATTTAAGTTGATTTTGAAGGCTGATGATCCAGCAAAGGTGCAAACTTTCACATGGCTGCTGTTACATGAGAGAATAGATATTTATTATAGGATCCAAAGAAGGCCCTATGCATACTGATCGCCATGTTGGATTGTGTTATGCGTATGCAAGGGAAGAACGCTGACCACATTTTTGTTCATTTTCTTTTTACTAGGTTTATCTGGGAGGCCTGAAAATTGGTGTGTGTCTGAGACACTGTTTTCATTTATGTCATGAAGGTTTTTTTTAGTTGAGGGGCTAGCAAATGATGCTCACCCCTTGGAGATATGCTGTTTTGGTTCTTATGTGGCATGTTTGGCTGGAAGGAATAGGAGGTTCTTTGAGGACAATGAGGAGGATGCAAAGTTACTATGGGATGAATTAGATATTAAGTTCTATGGCATCGTTGAGAAAGTATTTTAAAAAGCTTCCCTTGTACTATAGTTATTTTTTATTTAGGCACTTGATGTTTGATAATTTTATGTGATCATGTTTCAGATGGTTAAATTAGATGCTGATAGATTTCTTGTCCGGTTGATCTGACTTCAAACTCCACCAGTACATATAAAGCTCCTGTAAAGTGTAAACTGCCCCCACTTTCTTCTCCTACAGTTCCTTCAAACATCTTTTAGTTTCTAAGATATAAATTTTCCACTTTGCACGAGAGAAACAAATTCTCACATGCGTGACAGGGTACCATTCCAATTCATAAGCCTCTTGATATTTTGGTGATTTGGTCTTAGGAAATTTAAGGAAAAAAAATAGTAATGTTATCATCGTAAACCTATTCCATAAATGAAATTTACTAATTCATTTTTCTGATACATTTGAAGTAGAATATGGAATTCCTTCAGTTGCATCCAGCAGTATTAAAGTTCGTGTGATTGACATATCTTCTGTTTAAATTTTTCAAAATAGGCATTTTAGGTGCAAATATGTTTATTTGCGTGCAGACAGGCTTAGGAAAAAAGTTAAAAGTTTTATCTTGTTATTTAATTTGGTCCTCTTCTCTTAATTTAGTTCCAGTGGATGAGGTAGGTTATCTTGTTCACTGTATCTCCTTGCAGGGGCCATGACATTCAATGTAGAATATGGACGGTGGCTGGAAGAGCAGAATCGGCAAATTAATGAACTGAGATCAGCAGTAAACTCTCATGCAAGTGATGCAGAGCTTCGTATTATTGTAGATGGAATCTTGGTGCACTATGATGAGATCTTTAAGCTGAAGGGCACAGCAGCTAAAGCCGATGTATTCCATTTGTTGTCTGGTATGTGGAAAACACCTGCTGAGAGGTGTTTCTTGTGGCTTGGAGGTTTTCGTTCATCTGAGCTCTTAAAGGTGAAGCAACTTATCATGTCTTGATGGCTTTGATGTCATATAGGGCAGATTCATAAGGTTCTGATTGAAGACATCGTTTCTGCCCATTTTTCGGGTTTCAGATTTCTTTCTTGAATACTAATCTGTCACTCACATAAGAGATGGAAGAATATCATCTCCTTGGGTTTTGTTAAATCATGCTCTGCTCATTTCCTTGATTATTTTTTTCTTTTATGCCTAGGATCATGAATTTTTTTCTATATGACGTTTTTGGTCTTATTCCCTTGGATAAAATTAAAATGAATGAGTTTGTGTGCAGCTTCTTGTTACTCAGTTGGAGCCTCTGACGGAGCAGCAGTTGGTTGGGATTAACAACTTGCAGCAGTCCTCCCAACAGGCAGAAGATGCGTTATCTCAAGGGATGGATGCATTGCAACAATCCTTAGCTGAGACCTTGTCCAGTGGATCTCTTGGCTCCTCAGGTAACTCGGGAAATGTAGCTAACTACATGGGTCAAATGGCCATGGCAATGGGAAAGCTTGGGACCCTTGAAGGGTTTATCCGTCAGGTAACGCATTATAGTGCTTTATCGTTTACTCGTTTGTGTAGTCAGTACTGTAGCATCACACATATAGTAACCATCAGTGTGAAACTGTACATCAAAGAATAAAATGGGACAAAAGCCATTTACCCCATTGCCCAATCCCGCCTCTTAACTTCTTTCTGAAATGTGAGGGTGCTAAAACAGTTTGATATTTAGTTGGATCTCTGAAATATGTATCATTTGAAATCTATATGGCTATCATTTTTATCCTACAAACTAATGCGATTGGGGTTTATGAAGAATTTTTTTAGATTATCCACCAACCTGCCAAAACCTCTGTATGCATGAATTTGTTTTTATACGCCTAAATGTTTATTTGGTAAAATATGCTGTTCGTTTACAAAAGTCGATATACTCATGAGGCCTAGCCAAAAAGGAAGGAGCATGAAAGAAAACAAAATCTTAATATTCATTTTTCCTGTTTTTCGGGTGTGACTTTCTTGTTCTTATAACTTTTTAAGTGCCTAATCTGTTCATGGGCTAATAATATCAGGCTGACAATTTGCGGCAACAAACACTGCAACAAATGCACCGTATCTTGACAACCCGCCAGTCAGCTCGTGCACTTTTGGCTATACATGATTATTTCTCACGGCTACGTGCTCTGAGTTCTCTCTGGCTTGCCCGCCCAAGAGAGTGAAATGTTCCCAAACTGCTTGGTAAGGTTGTGGCCTGCAAGGCATCTGAGTAGCAATTGACTTTCTCTAGTACCGCACCGGGATTACCGGGTTCTCGTTACAAATCTTCTTTTATAGATTGTTCCCGATGCTGTAGCTGTAGAAATTGTATCGTTAGTGCTAATTCTGTAATTCTGTAATTTTCTACCTGCATTCTAGTCATCGTAGGGTCTTCTGTAATGCTTATTACTGTTAATAATTATAGGATTATGGTGTTTATGTAATTGTAATTTGTGACCGAGTTTTCGAAATGAATTTTGGATAATGAAATGCATGATGGTTTTGGCTGGTACTTCACATCAAACATGAAGGTTTTTGACGTTCTAGTTCTCTGCTATTTGCAGCAGTTGATTGTAAAGAACACGGTACATTAGTTATGGCCCTGTGGCTGAGTTATTCTCGCTCTGCAGGGGCGGAAGTTTTACATGGTTATCTACCAACTACTTTTGTGTAACGATCCTGGATAGGCGAGATCGTCGTTGAAAACATGGATGCAAGGAAACGAGCACATTATCTGCTGACCCTGTAACCAACATCTGCAAAGTAGGCTAGTTTATGTGATTTCTTGTTTTGATGTATGTTGCTAGATTAGCATATTCATTTTTTCTGTACAATAGATAATGGGGGACGGAACCGAACCCTAGAACCTAAAGTGCACGGATTAACGCTCTTAGCCACCCTAGAACCTCAAGTGCAGAGATTAACGCTCTTAGTTGAGTAACGCTCTTAGCCACTCAACTCACAAGCTCCTTTTGAACGCAGGTTACATTTCCATGGAAATAAACGTAGGTACATTGTTTAAGAGTCTAAGTACACTGTATATACCTTTAATCATGACAACGTACTCATACAAAAGGGACCACAGTCGAAATCAACGTACCAAAACAAAAGGGACCACAGTCGAAATCTGATTTGACATATCGGTATGCTAAAAATTTTATTTTCTTGAGGATGCAGATGCACTGTTTTTGCTAGGTAATCAGTGTGGCACGTCACGGCTGGAATCCAGCCGATGTCTCTTAGTTGCACAAGAGACTTAATTCAATTTCTTTTGTGTAGTGCTTTTCATACAATTTTTACTTTTCACACTTTTTTTAATTTTTGGCTATCAAATCGAATGAATTGAAGTAGATTAATAGACAAAAATTAACAAGAGTATGTGAGGTAAAAATTGGTGTATAAATAGTACTATCCTTTCTTCTCTATTCTCCACTCTATTGTTTTTGGCCCAAGAAACGATACATTAAATAAGGGTAGACATAATAAATTAGTATTGAACTATTCGTAAAATTCTAAATTAAATTTATACTTACAAGTACAAATGAATATTACTATAATGCAGTACTAAATTTTTATATCTTTTGATCGTTGAAAATAACAATAGTTTTACAATTTTTTTGACGAAAAAAAGGTCTAGTTACAATCTTACATACCACGTAGTAGTACATATTTTTGTAAGATCTAACTGTTTTAAAGATTCTTTATATCTTCATGTGTAAAATTTAACTGTTACTTTTTCGAACAACTCAATACTCTATAGTAAGACTAGGAAAAATTGTAAAATTTATTTAGAAACAATTCACCTTTGTAAGTATATTTGGTGTTAGTGTGACTAGGATTAGAATAACTGCCACGAGACAGCTCAGTAGTTAGGGATGATTTCTAGGCTCATATTTTACACGACACGTTTTCAGTTCAATTTTTTACGTTGGTAAATCGCACGATGGTGGCTAAGGGCGATTGAAATGCCTTTGTGAGTCTTTTTAACCTTCAAAAAAGTGAATTGTCGTGATGAAACCATCAAATAGTCTTTTTTTTTTTTTTTTTTTTTTTAAAGAAGAAAAAAAGGAGTATTGAATACATAAATGGATCCGTGGTTGACACTTGACGCTGAACTTGGGAGATAACTTGGACAACGATGCAACTTTCTCGAAGGTCAAGCCTAACCCAAATGATGTTCATCCAAAGCCAAAACCATTTCATTTCTTAAAGTCAGCATCATGTGCACAATCTAATTTTGTTTATGTGTTTATTTTATTTATTTAGGAAGTGAGATATTTCAGTCAAAAGAATGGGATTAAGTTAGGTGACCTGAAATCTAACTTAACAAAAAGATTATACATTCCCGTTATTATTGTGAATAAAATTTGAAATTTCTCATTTACATATGCCTGATACAACACTAATTAGTAACAAAATCATAAATCATGTACTAAAATTAATCACTTATCCATTTGAGATTGGCATAATTTTCACTAATTGTGAACTCATACTTTTGCTTTTGTATAAAAGGTTTTTCTAACCAAAATAGTCCATGAAATTGACATAACTCTTACTTTGGTCCCTGACGATGTAAATCGATAAAAGTGATTGAGTTTGTCAGCCGTAAACTATTTTGGTCATTCCGTGAAAAACTTGTCAATGTCCTTGTTAAGTAGAGAGGTTACAACAACAACAACAACAACAACAACAAAGCCTTTTCCCATTAAGTGGGTTGGCTATATGAATCCTAGAACGCCATTGCGCTCAGTTCTGTGTCATGTCTTTCATTAGATCCAAATACTCTAAGTCTTTTCTTAGAGTCTATTCCAAAGTCTTTCTAGGTCTTCCTCTACTCCTTCGGCCCTGAAACTATATCCCGTAATCACATCTTCTAACCAGAGTGTCAGTAGGCCTTAAATAGAGAGGTTAGTTTGACAAAAATACTCTTGGAAAGGTAATCACGTGGTCGTTCACATGACAATTTAACAAGGACATTGGCAGATTTTTTATGAAATGACTAAAATGATTTACTGTGTACAAACTTAGAAACCACGTCTATTGATATTTCTTGTCAAAAACCAAAGTAAGTAGTTATGTTAATCTTAATGAGAATTTTTAGATGATAAAAATCCCAGTAACAAAATTGACCCATAAGACTAAACAAAAAGTTGAACAAGATATAACGAGAAATTTTTTAAATATACTATAAAAGTTGTAGAAAGATCCAAAAATAAACTTTTTAAATATATTAACAAATTTGTTCTAGAAAGGCACAAATAAACAGACTTCTAGATAGTATTATGTTGGTAACGTAAGGTTTGATTATTTATAGTACAAAGGAGGATCCTCTTCTCTTCCAATTGCACTTGCAGAATTACTAAATCAAAATACGTAAGTGATAATATTGATGGAGATTAAAATACGTAAGTAATAATATTGATAGAGATTTGTTATTGACATTTCAAAACGCTGAACATTTATATTTAAAAGAAAAAAAAATACACTTATAAGAAGTGCACAATAAAAATTTTAAAATGTCAATAATAATTTTCTATTAATATCTAATAGAAAAAATCTCCACCGCCTCATTAGCTTCTCAGAACACATGCATAATTGTGTATGGTAAAATTTACATCATAAGATAAGGAAAAAAATAAAAAAAAAAGCGCGCCCCGACAGACTTGTTACTATATTAAATTATAAATA
Organism: Malus sylvestris; assembly: GCF_916048215.2. Taxonomy (NCBI): domain Eukaryota; kingdom Viridiplantae; phylum Streptophyta; class Magnoliopsida; order Rosales; family Rosaceae; genus Malus; species Malus sylvestris. The sequence continues at coordinate 4,178,420 of NC_062266.1, forward strand.
CATTGCTTGCCGTTGGATATCAGGAGTCATGAACCTAGGCAGAAGCTTCCCTTTTTCCTTGTGGCCCAAAAATAAGTGTTTTTGTCCGATGAAGACATACGACTTGAAATTAAGGTGTCCCCATGGTAATGTCCTTTAGCACCACATACTTTCATATTAGTCATTCTCATTTGTCAATGTTAGGAGTTATCAAAACTTGTATGATAATCCTTTCTTTAAATGATTATAAGATAATTATCATTAGTGTTTTGTTTTGTATTTTATTCTAAATTATAAATTGCTGGAAGAGATGTAAATCTTTTATAATACGCACATTAAAAGTACTAATCTTGAGAAGCCATTGAATCAAAGCACAAGGAATCACGAAATGAACCAACAAGTAAAGATCTATCGCTCTCTCTCTATATGCCTTATGCACTCCTATATGGGGTAGTTTTTTATTGGTACACAAGCAATGTTTTATTCTAAATTATTTTAAAAGCGGGGAGAGAAACTCAAACTTTAATCTAAAATAGCACACTGTTCTAGTCAACTTCACAAAACTAGAAATCTGTATAATTATCTCTTGTTGGTAATATAATATGATTCATATACTATAAATATTAAATTAAAGAGTATACTATCTTTATCAAATTTTCTCTTTTTTTTATTGATGAAAATCAATTGTCATCTTTAACAAAGAGCATAATATGTTTATCAAATGTTTCTTTTGGGACTAAAAGGTCACGCGTTTGGACCGTAGAAATAGTTTCTTTGTAAAAAAATGATAAAGCGGTGTATATACAATAGATATCACTTTTCTCCTAAAAAAAAGGATAAAGCTGCGTATATACAATAAACATCTCTTCCCTCCTCCAACCCTCACAAAGGAAAAAATCTTGTGAGCTTGGGTTCATCCTTTAAAATCAATTGTCATCTTCTTTAATAAGGATTAGAAGCAAACCATTTTCCACATCATGTGCTAAATAATTACTCAAAGACAAACCTATAAAGAAACCAAAGTCTCAACCCACCACATTTCCACAAGCCGGCCCCATTCTCTTCGGCCAATCCATTGCAGCTACGTCTTAAATATCATCCTCCACGAAACCAATATGTAATTCAAGTCATGGGAGGCTGCGCACGTGGGTTTTATCCAAGACTTTCTGAGTTGCTTTGTTACATTGAATCTCAGTCTCAATCAATCAAACCCTTATTCATATATAGTATAAAACTTATGCACAAAGGGTTTATATTTAGACTATACCATAAACTAATATACGTGCCTTCTGATACGTGAGCGAATTCGTAACATCTTGCGTCACCAGACGTTTAATATCTGTAAGCATGCGGGCCATTTATGTGTGTGTGTGTGTATGTATATATATATGTGTATGTATATATATCTCGTAAGGAATCTTCGATACTTTGCATTTTTCCAATTTCCATTTCATCAATCAAACTCTTCCCTTTTTCCTCCATCCTCTTCTTCCTAGAACCTCGCCCGCGAGACCCCAAAACCAAAAGTCTTTGTCCGTACATTATATATAAGTAACCCTAGGGCAAAACTAGGTCATCACAATTCACGCTCACTTTTTGTACACATTTTTCTGAACTCGACGGTTGAAACTGTTTGATATATAACTTCTGGAAATCCGTCGAGGATCTTATCTTCTCTGTAATTCGTTTTAAGTTTCGAAAGGCGATGGACGTGCTAGGTGTGAACGTGAAGAGCCCGAAGCAAAGCAAGAGAAGCAGATCAAAGGGTGGTGTCAAAGTTGTCTACATATCAAGCCCTATGAAAGTTAACACCAGTGCCTCTGAGTTTAGGGCACTTGTCCAGGAGCTCACCGGAAGACACTCCGATGCAGAACGTTTTATGGAAACAAATAACAATGGCCAGCATCATCAACAAAATGTTCATGAGGATTCTCATGAGCAGCAGTTGAAGGTTGTGGATGATTACGTGCTGCTGCCTCAGCTTCCTTTCCCGAATTCCTTTTATGAGTTTCCGAATTGCGCTTCGGATTCTTTGTTTGAACCATTTTCTGGGCAGTTTGAGCTGGATGTGCTCAGAAGCTATGATCAAATTTAAATTTTATAGTTACTAATAGATCTCTCTGTAATTATCTTTTCTTTTCTTTTTTTTATCGATTAATGCTATAGTAATATATAAGGGACTTCTTCCACGAATTCAGTGCAGTTTTCAGTTTTCAATATAAACTTGAGTGAGAAGTGTTAATGTTAGTTGCACATTAGGCGTGTGCTGATCGTCTTTTTTTATCAATGTTGAGTCTGCATTAGATTAATGATCAGAATTATCTCATGCATGTGTGGGCGACTGACTATAATATTTACCTTAGTTTTGATTTGGCCATGGGAGAAATGACTGTACCTTTTTGGACAAAAGAAAGAAAAACAACGTACCAATTTGAATAAGATACGCTAGTCTCTTGCCCCACAAGGTGTTTTCAAATTAAATTGTAGGCAATGTTTCACGCTCTTTGAAGGAAGTGTACATAATCGATTGGGTCTATCACAATCGTCCTCTTATATCGAATATGCCACTATAGTGATATTGCAAACTGACAATAATGTACTATTTTAAGATACATCACAATAGCGTACCTGATATAGTCACATCCTCAAGAGGATAGTTGTGATAGACTCGATCATTTGCATCTATGTTTGTTACAACAAAGATTGGTTAAATGTTTACACTTCTTTTCAAGCCTAAAACATTGCCGGTGACTATACCATTCAAGTACGTGGTCGGATTTGTAGGGCTGCCGAATAAAAAGTTGCCACATTGTCACAATTGGGGCTGGATTAACCAAAAGGCAAGGTGTGTGTGTTTGTGAGGGAGAGAGGGGTCAGAGAAAAGGCCTGTTGCCCTACTCAAGTTTTCCCTCGCAATTAGTGCAGTTGGATTTAAATTTTGACATTGGAAGAGTGTTCCCTTCGAAATATGTCTGAACAATGCAGGTACATGTACATCCATGACTTGAGCACTCTGTATCTACGAGGACAATTATCTGAGTCTAACATCTTGTTTGAAAGAGTTTTTAAAATGACTTAAAGCACTTTTGAAAGAAGTACGTTTTTGGAAGAAGCACCAGATATGTGCTTCTTGTAGAAAGCACGTCAAATGCTTTTTAGAATCCACTTGGATTTTTCTTAATGATTGGTTTCACAAACATTTATCAAAAATGCTTTCAGTCATTTTAAAAACACTTACAAACAAACCCTAAGATGATTTAAGAATACGGCTCATCTCTAGTTCATTACTTTAAATTCAATAAGCTTGGAAACCAATATGCAAATATACGTACACATGTCTTCTTCATATATGTATTAGGATACCAGTATATACAAGCCAGGTCGAACAGGGTCGTCCAAGCATCCAACAAACTACCTAAAACAAAACAAAACAAAACAGCCTATGTTAGAGTTCAGTTCCTATGCTGCTCACCGACATTTCACAAATCATAAGGAGTCGTTCATCCTTCAATCATGATGTAAAATCATTCTATTGTACAAAACTTTATAATCCGAGCTGTTTTTTCCGTCATCATCTAAAGATCATCATTAAAGGAGTTCATTAAATTTGGAGACGGTTTAATCATCCATATGTTTCTCAGGTTGCAATTGCACCAACTGAACAGCTCAAACCTGGTCGTGTAAATGGCCAAAGAAGAAAAATAAAGAGTGGAAATGAACGCCAGTATATCTCTCCCTTCAGGCCGAATGCAGAAACCTTCTGTCCAAGTGCTCTGTGCCTACAAGATCAACATGTAGTAAATATAAATTCTAATATGCATCAAATTTAGCAGAAGCTATATAAAAAACTCCAGATGATGGCATCAACGTCTATGATCAGCTTCAGTTTCAGTCAGTACATACTTGATTTCCTTGTGCAATGCAACAGTCTGAAGAGTTGCGATGTTGTTCCCTTCCCTCGATTATGCAATAGAAATCATTTCCGGACACATTGAGTACTTAAGGTAGAACGGGCACCGTCATTGGTATCAGACCACAGCACATAGAAATTGGTTCACTTAACTACGCAGATGGCAATTGCCAAATGAACCTGCACTATAACTCTAATGAATCTGCAGTACAGATTTTGTGAAAGCTTCATTTTCATTTTTAAATAACACAAGCATTACGGAAATCGCACCCTCAATCCTTAATTCCTTATGGTCTGACGATTCACAAATAAGCTTAACACAAGCAAATCACAATGATACAGTGAAGGAATACAGGGCATGCCATCGTATTTATATCTCTAGTATTTGACTACATGCAAAATGTAAAAGCTACTGGTACAAGTCAGAGTTAGGTTTGTTGATACCTGGGGAATCCAATCACCAAGCAAAAGCACTACATATATTTAGGGAGTGAAAGCCATTGACATCTTTTTTTTTTTTTTTTTTTTTTTTTTTTTTTGGAAAACCTCGACGGTACGAGGGTAATTTTATTGATAACAAAAAAACAAGGTACACCTAGAAAATGCACAAGGTATGAACCCCGATAAACAGGGTATGTTGCACATTTCTACAAAACAATATTCAAGGAAAATTAAATTCAGGAGCCACAAACAGCAAGAGAGTTTTATGACACCACGAAGAGGATGCCAACTCAAGCAGGTCTTTCATATAAAAGCACATATATGTATAACCCAAAGCAGTTAGGCTATGGAGTAGAAGAATGAAGAAATTTTGAGCAACATGTTGGACAAATGAAACTTTCTAAGGACACATTTTCTGACTTACAATCATACAGGGGCTAAAACTAACAGGGGTGATGTCGCTTCAACATATCAAAATCATAGAAGCTGGACTTCAACTTCTTCTGACCTACGAACATCATACATCCTGGAGTTCAACTTCTTTTGACCTACGAACATCATACATCCTTGAGTTCAACTTTTCCTTGATACACACTCAATAACTGAGGTACTTCATCTATATATCTGGCCACAAACCTCTCCAAGAAGCCTTTCTCCGCAGGGCTCAACAGAGAACACAAACTAACATTTTGGACATCCTTTAGCAATCCTTTCGCCAACAAAACTTTAACAACCGAACACCTAGGGATAATTCTCTTTTCCAAACTGTAACAAAGGACTATTGGGTATTTGGCAATTGTAGTTGACGACCATCCCATCTTGTTCACTAAAAAATCCATTACTTGCATTATTTTCTCCTCCGACGTAATCATACACTGCGGGTTCTTCCTGAAAGCAGTGAGAGCGTCATCCTCTGACCAACCCCAATTCTTATAAACTTCTTGATTTCGATTGCATCTAACCTTACTCTTACCACACAATGCACGCATTGCCATCAGAAAAGTTACTTTTCCCAGGTCAAAACCCATTTTCTTAACCTCGTCCACAACTTGACAAAACTCTTTAGGCTTTAGCATTAAAGTGCATGGATAATAAGCTATCAACCGAGAAATGCAGAATTGGGACATACCTAATTCTCTCAAAATCCGAATTTTCGGCTCCACCTTCTTGGAGTGGCCTTCCACAAAGATCCACGAGCCGTGCTTCAACACAGATGCGACATTTTTCTCAGAAAGAAGACTCCTAAGGAAATTATAAGTGGGTAAAATCCGATTTTCCAAGCTTGTGGTCAAAAGCTGCGGCATGTATGACAGAGTTATTGCAAGGTCCTGCCTTGAAACTCCAATAGACCTGAAAAACTCAAGCTTCGGCAAAAGGGTTTCCTCAGGATCCAATTGAAGAACTTCTGAGCGATTCCTGACGATGTTTGTAATCTGGGTTTCAGAGAGTCCATGGTTTCTGAGAATGGCCAGAACGGCGTCTGCTCTTTCCGGCGATCGTAGCTTCACTCTCTTGGATGCTGAAATTGCATTTTTTGGTGACACCCCACATGAGTTTATGAGGTAATTAACTGAGAATTTGGGTTGGATTTCTGAGGTGAAATGTCTGCAGAGTAGCAGATTTTGAGGAGGAAAAAGTGAGGGTTGGGGATCTCCAGAGACAAACCGTTGAGTTGTGGAAGCAACTATACAAGAAGACTGCGAATAACCAAATCTCAGGGACTTCAGTTTGTAGAGTGCAGCCATTTGGGGGGCCGATGATTGATCAATTTCAATTGGAAAAAGCCCCAAAACCCTAGTGGGTGGAACTACGGCTGGATAAATTATAAAGGGTGCTATCACACACCCTATTTTACTCCTCACACCCTTGATAATTTCTGTCCGTTGATCTTCTTCAATTCATCCGATCCGACAGCCGAACGTTAAAAAAGTATGTGAGAAGTAAAATGAGGTGTGTGGATATCACACCCCATTATAAAAGGGTAAATTACATTTTCATACTTTAGGTTTGGGGCCTATTTCAATTCCTTACAACATTTTCAGAACATTTCACTTTCATACCTTAAATATTATTTTATTTCAAAATAATACATCAGTTACATTTTCCATCCATGGATCCGTTAAGTGCTGACGTAGCTACCACACATATGCCACGTGGCTGTCAAATATGTGCTACGTGGCAAAAATAATATTTTTTTAAAAAACCTGAATTTTCAAAAAAAACAAAAAAAAAAACCCATCGCCGACCCACCCTCTTCTCCCATCCATCATCACCCACCCCAAAATCCCACCCAAGCCACCCCTCTCTCCCATCCCCCATCACCCCTCCCAAAAATCCCCCATCACCCACCCTAAAAAATCTCACTCAAGATTAGGTGGATCTACCACAAAACCAGTCCAAAAATCATCTCAAACTCAAAAATCCCAAGATGAATCTACCACAAAACCACCCGAGATTAGGTGTGATTTGGGGTCTCTGTGCAAGGGAGGTGGGTCGCGGGGGCGCCGGCGGGGGCCGGGGGGGAAGGGATAATGGGTTTTTTTTTTTTGTTGAGAAAATTCAAGTTTTTTTTAAAAAAAATTGCCACGTGGCACACATTTGTAGCCACGTTAGCACTTAATGGATTCATGGATGGAAAATGTAACGGATGTATTATTTTGAAATAAAACAGTACTTAAGGTATGAAAGTGTAATTTACCCATTATAGAAAAACTGAAACCGACCCTTTCCACTCCCAAATATATTATAAAGATTTCCTTAATACTCATGTAAAATATTTCGAGAAGATAAAAAATTTGTATTGTTTATAAAAAAAGTAGATTAACACTCATGGTTTTCAGACAGTTTTGCAAATTCGTACATTTATTATCATTCAATCTATTTATTTTCAACTTTGCTTCACAGTGAAGTTTTGAAAATTAAGGTGAGACTTTCCTTTGAGATTCTTATGTGAAACCCCATTTGACAATGTTCTGGGCCTCCCTACTATATTTCTTACTAATTTGTTAGTTTTCCAATTAAATATTCTACTAAATATACATTTGTAGCTCAATAATTTGAATTTTTGCGAAAATAAAAAGTTATCCATGTTTTAAATCTCACTAATGCTTAACAAAATATTTTGTAAATTTTTTTTTTTTAATTTTGTCAAAAAACATGGGTGTTAGGCAAACTCGACGCACGCAAAACAAGGCAAACTCAACTCATGTAGAACGAGGCAAACCATAACACTCAAAACAAGGAGGCTTCGCTCACAGAAAACTACTGACATGCAACACGAGGCGAGACACTTCGCATAAATCAAGGCTAGCTTGCACCCAGAAAACTAGGCTGGCCCTGTGCACTCCAAAACGACGCAGGTTCCATGGATGCAAAAAATGACGGGCTTCTGGCACGTAAAACAATGCGAACACCTCACAAGGAGAACAAGGTGAACCCAAGCACACAAGATGAGGTGCTCTTTGTGTAACGACCCATCCCAATTATTACGAATTTTATAATTTTAAAATGTGAAATTACGAAAATGCCCTTCGAGGCAAATACGTTGACTTTTGTTGACCGCCTTGTCGTGTCACGCAAATGGAATGTAATTTGGAGTTATAACAAAGAAATTATAAACGAACAAAATTGATGGCATAATGGTCATTTGACCATAAATCTATACGGTTCCAAATTTTGTTGGAGCATTTATCTGGTGCCACGTGTGTGGCTGAGATGGAAATAATATGAGAGAAAGGTGGGAGGAAGCGGCCCAATCGGGGAAAAGATGAGGATAATGAACCAATGGGAGAGGAAAGAAATGAGGGAAGGGAGGAATCAGGCAACCCGGACCTCCCTTCAACCCTAGTGACCCGACCCGACAGAATTCATGGTTCCCGATGCTTTCTCCGACCAAATTCCGGCAAATTACGCCGCGACACCACCTAGAACCAACTCCACGACCTTCCCTCTACCTATTACACCCCAAAATTAAATATATTTGGCCTTGATTCTGTGAAACCCGCACAGTGGGTGCGACGGGTTCAAGGGCGGCGATCTGTCGTTTTTGAATGTGTTGTGGTTGACCACCACCTTGGTTCAACTCATCTTGAGGCCAGGAACAAACCCCTAAACCATTTTGGGGGCGGCGAAGCGATGGAATAGACGAATTGAAGCTCACCCTGAGTTTTCCGATGAATTGAGGGTGATTTGAGATATTTCCCGGCCGAATTGGACTTTGGCCCAGGTATGAAAGTTATTCCTCTAATTGAGATCTTTATTCTTGTAAAATTTGGGAATTTTTTGAGTTGTTGAATTTTCCGGTGAGTTTGGGCTGTTGGCCACCGCATGCGGCGGCGTGCGGGGGGAAACCCAAGGTCCCTCCTTCGGTTTTTTGATGTGCAAAATCCGAATCCGCCGTCCGTTTTCCCAAATTCTAACGTTTTTGTAGAGTTTTATTAAATGGTCCCTAATTGCGTTTAGGTGCATCGGTTAGAAGGTGACACCATCTTTCCTTGTTCGAGCAGCTCTCGGGTAACAAAATATTTGTGAGTGGACCGCTTCTAAACTTGCATGTTTTTTTTTTTATAAAATATTAGACTTGCATTCACGAAAAGCATGATTTTACGCTTTATGCATTATTCATGATTTATTCAAAGAACCTTTATTTAATATTTATGATTTATTGAATTTATGTTTTATGAAAGGTTATGACTCATTAGATTTTCGTATATGAAATGCTATGGATTACAAATATGATATTCTACGGATTTGTGAATCTATGAATTATCATGGACTTATGAAATGAGCTTTTGAGCTCTGGATTTAATATGAGATTTGAGTTATGTTTTTTGTACTTACCTACTGGGTTATCATACGGCATATACACACAACACAGGTATGACGTCTATGGCCATAAGACATAGTGGATGAGTAGTGAGATATATATACCTCCAGCTTCACCGTCGAAAGTGGTGTCAGACAGTTTCACTAGCCACGGCTAGTGTCAGTGTGTATGTATGCTATTTTATTCAGCTTCACCTTCGAGTGATGGACAAGTACTACCTTCGGGCGACTATGATATCCCTAGTTGAGTACCTCACTAAGGTTATTTACAGATGTTTTATGGATTTGCCTTCGGGCATCTGTATTCATTTCTGAGCACGGTTTTCTACGTACTGATTTTAAAAACGTTTTCATGGCATCTAGGGTTTTCAGAAAAACTTATTATGTAGTATTATATATGTTTTCAAAACAGGAGGTTAGTATGTTCATAAATAAAATGGTTTTCTTATTATTAGTATTATTATTATAAACTTTGGTCCACTCACCTTTTTTGTTTTTGTGCCCCCTCAGGAGTTAGAATCAAGGAACATGATCCCGGCGTCAAGACATATCCGCTCAGACATCTTTGAGTCTCCTTTGTGTAGGACACATTCCTCGGTTCGTGCATTTCTATGATAATTCTTTCACTTTATTCTTGGCTAGTTGTATGCTCTGAACACGTTCCTGCACTGGTATTTCTCTTTCTAATTACATATTTTATATGTGCGCATGTTTTTAATGGCTTCGTCACCCTTGGGTGTCGACCAGCACGTGCCTACCATGATATTTGGGGATATCGGGATTAGGGCGTGTCAGTTTGGTATCAGAGCATACTTAGGATCTTCTCCTACTTTAGTAATGTGTCGGCCTTGATATCTTTTGGATGTCACAGCTTATGTTTGTTGACGTCTTTCGGCACAGTAGTGCAATCCTCATTCTACTTGAATAGTCACACCTTATTGAAGAATAAGAAATTCATATTGGCATTGTGCCTCAAGTTTGATGTAATAGGTTATGAATGACTTTGAACATCGAACCGCTACTCTGTGACATGCATTCCCTAGGAATGGCGAGCAGAGTCGGTTTTGCTTAAAGTGACGTGAATTTGAGGAAACTTAGTGGAAGGATGTCTAGTTTGACCAGTTGAGGATCGAATGCGACAATGGTCATCTGCGACATGCGTGAAAGACTAATTAACAAAACAAAATTTGCTATTTTTTGTTTAAGCCTCACCTAAAAGTGATTTTAACATGTCTAATTTGAAAAGAAATTAAAAAATATACACTAAATATACATTTTAACATCTCTATAATTTTTCACTTTTTTTTTTTTTTACTTTTTAGCTTAAATATTCTACTAAATATACACTTGTTACTCAATAAATCGTAAATCCACTTCCAAATACATTATAAAGGTTTCCTAAAAGCTCACGGAAAATATTTCGAGAATATAAAAAAAAATTGCAATTTTTTTACATAAAACATGGATTAACACTCACGGTTTTCTATTGGTTTTGCAAATTCGTACATAAACCACATTTCAATCTATTTATTTTCAACTTCGCCTCACTGTGAAGTTTTAAAAATTAAGGTGAGACTTTCCATTTAGATTCTTGTGTCAAACCCCATTTGACAATGTTCTAGGCCTCCCTACTATATTTCTCACTAATTTTTTAGTTTTCTACTTAAATATTCTACTAAATATACATTTGTAACTCAATAAACCGTAAAACTGCTTCCAAATTCCTTAAAAAGTTTAATTTCATGCTCAGAAAAAATATTTTGCGAAAATAAAAAATTTGCATTTTTGTCAAAAAACATAGGTGTTAGGCGAGCTCGACAGATACAAAACAAGGCGGACTCAGCTCATGTAGAATGAGGCGAACTGCGGCACACAAAATAACGGGCTCCACTCACAAAAATGTTTGGCACACAAAACGACGCGAGCTTTGTGCACAGTAAACGAGGCGAGATACGTCGCACAAATCAAGGCCAGTCCTGCGCACGAAAAATGAGATTGCCCTTGTGCATGCCAAAACGACACAGACTTTGACCCCTCACATACAAAATGAGGCAAATCCAGGCACACAAGGCGAGGTGGGCTCATGCACGTAGAACGAGACGAACTCCCAGGTGCTCAAAAAACGAGACGACTCCACGCATGAAAAAAAATATGTTTTAAAGAACATGAATTGATAGTTTGTTGTAGTGTTAAGAGAAACAAAAGAACAATTAACAAAAATTTACAAAATTGATTCAAATTCTTGGGGTGCCAGAACGTCACACGTGACTCTGGCTACCACAAAGTCACGAGTGACTTCTAGCACCCGCAAGAATTTCAATCATTTTTGCACATTTTTGTCAGTTTTTCTTTTATTTCTCTTATCACTACAGAAAACTATCATATTCATGGTCTTCAAAATATATTTATCCATGCAAAATCTATTATAGTTGTTATTTAAACACTTGTAATCAACGATTTAAAACCTAAATTTAAAGATATTTGATCCTTTTTTTTATTTAAATCTAAACTGCATAATAATATAACCCTCGTTATATATACATCATTTATCTAGGTATTTTAAAATTGTATTATATGAGTCTATCACTTTATAATAATTGTTTTGAGAAATTAGTGTATTACCATATATTTGTTTGATGAATGATATGTATACAGGCTGAAAAGCATATCACGCGTCGATTATCTCACCTCAATATTCTCAATTTGCTCGACTACTGCAAGGAGGAAAGTTTTATTTTCCTTGTTTACCCCCTTTGTTCAGAACAGAGGTTCGAAAGACTACTTAATACAATTTTAAAATAGCTAGATAAGAATGTATATAATGTTGTAAAATCGACTGTGAGTGCAGTGGAATAAATGAAACAAGACACAAAATTTACGAGGTTCCTCTACAGTGAGTGTGACTGGAGTACGTCCTCGGGGCAGCAGTGGTGCTTTCATTATAATTTGAAATAATAGGAGTACAAAAATAACTCTCTCTATTATTTCCTCTCATCTTCCTCTATTTTCTCTCTTCCTCTTCCTTCTCTCTCTTCCTCTTCCTTCCTTCCTCTCTTTCTTTCTTTCTTTTCATTCCCATCTTTCCCATGAACTCGCCTCACTTCATCTCCTTTTCTTCCTTTATATAAACAAAAGAAAGCACTATTCACTTTACAAATTTTCCACAAATGAATAGTGAAAATACTGTGCATAAGTAGTAACAAGCTATTCATGTGGACCATCCACATAATATTTACAACACTCCCCCTTGGATGGCCACAAGTCTTCGATTGACTCGTTAAAATCTTGATCTGTCTTGGATGCTCCCTCTGATGAATATCTCCCCCTGATTTCAAATCATTTAGGTTGATCGTTGATCGTTCTGCTTTAGTCTCTTAGTAAGAAGAGTTGCTGAAAGAGTTGCTTTACTTGTTGTTAACTTTCCACAGGCTTTTTCTTGAACTGGGTTGTAGGACTTTCTGCTAGACTAGCATCGAAGATCTGAATTTACTCCTTTTATCTGGAGCGGAATTTGATTCAAAAGTGGTGGACACTTGATCTTGAATCGGACTTATGATTTTTTCAAAGACTTCGAGGCTTGATCTTGAATGAAATTGTACCGTTAAGAGTTTCATGTGGCAAGTGATCTTCGGTTTTGTCGGGGATGAATCAGCACGTGTTTGTTGTGCTTGTCTCCACATGCTTCAATGTATCATTTTCACTTGTCTTACTTGCTCCTCTTGCTTAAGTGGTATTTTCCCTGTTTGTCCCCTACATGTGTGGCATCTTCTCTTGTAGGATTTGTCCCCTGATGCAGGAGAGGAATGCAAACCTTTGCATTTGAATGGTTCATCACTTATTGGTGACTGGAGACCCAGCTCCAACCGTTGAATATGACTACTCGAGAGCAATACTAAGTAAGCAATAAGGAAAGGTTCCAGGCAGTCGGTTCCTTACCGGGAGTTTGAGTGGAGGTTCCGACATATTGCTTTCTTGATCCTTGTCTTTGCAGGCAAGAACAAGGACAAAGGAAAAGACAGGGAGATTGCATGATATGAGATAATCTTGCTCTGGTCCCTGAAGATATGTGATAATCTTGCTCTGGTGTGACATGTTTGAAGAGGTATTCTCGGATAGGAAGAAAACTGAGTATTTCGAGATGCTATGTTGAAGATGCATTCTCGGAGATGAGGAAGAGTTAGGTACTCTTGCAGTGTTGCGGGTCTGCCTTGTTATGGAAAACAGAGGTCGACATATATAGAGATTTCTCAATAGCAAGTGGTGGTGCTGTGCTTTTACTCTTGTCAGCAACTATGGTGTAAATAGAACAGTAAGATTTACGCGTTTTCAACTTTGTCAGAGATCTTTGACAAAGTTGCACGCGATATCTGAAAAGCTGAGATTACGTCTGAAAAATGCCAAGGAATTTTATTCAGGAAAATCTGGCTTTTGAAATTCGGAGAGCGGTGCCTCTTCGATCTTTGAATAAGTGGCTCTGCTGCCTCTTCTTTTATAGAGACATCAATTGTGTTCAAGAGTATGCTCAGAAAGTTGCTGCCTGTAGAAATTTCCTCTATCTTGCACTTCTGAAATTTTATTTGACCTCTGTTTTTCCTTCACCATTTCTGAAAAATGACTTGCCCATCTAACATTTGCTTAGATTTGAGTCTTAGGAGTGATACAGACGAGCAGCGTCATGATAATATATGGCGCCCGTCCTTCTTATCTTCTAATGGTCCTCTTACGGTTGGGGACTCTGTGATGAAGAATAACATAACCGCTACTGTGGTAGCTAGGAATCTTCTCACTCCAAGGGATAACAAGATCCTTTCAAAACGGTATGAAGAGTCGGCCGTTCAAGACTCCTTGACTCTCAGTGTTCAGTATGCTGGCTCTGTTTCCAATAAGGGCCAACGCCTACTTGCTCAAACACGCCAAGTTGAATCATTGATGGCGGAGGTGGCAAGTCTTAAACAAGAGATCGGAGAGCTCAAGCACGATAATAGGGTGTTACACGTGCTTGCAAATAGTTACTCTACGAGCATGACAAGAAAGCTCGACCAACTGCAGGAATCTGAAAGTCGAATTCAAAGTGATCACCAGAGGTTTGTTGCTAGATTCCGAAAACAACTGATGCCTTCCCCTTCTGGTGTTTTGCTAAGTACTGGGGTGCCACATGATCAATCTCCAATGCCTCCCCCTTCTGGGGGTACTTCCGAGTACTGAGGCTTCACATGAGCAACCTTTGTGAAGGCTCCATCATGTTTGTTTGTTTTAACTCATGTGTATGTACATATCTGTAATTTCTTGGAGATATTAATAAATAAGCTTTATTTCATTCAATGTATTGTGCCAAATACAATAAAGCATATACTTCACTAAGATGTGGTACTTCTGGACCAAGTATTAATTTATCTTTACCCTCACGAAGATAAATGATTATTCTTAGTGTCTTCATCATATGAGTATTCAACTCATAATCTTCAATCCATATGGTTCTTTTAATATCATAAATATCATGGATAAGATTCGTGTTGGTAGATTGTTCAATCTGCAGCTCGAGACAATAATTCCTTCAACACTTTATAATTTTTCTAGACTCTTCAGGAGTCCCAATTTAATATCATCAACTCTTCAAGAGTTCTAATTTAATGTCATTGACTCTTGCAAGAGATTTTAGTATGTTGTAACAATATCATAATGATAGTACTCACTAAGGCAATTTATATCATCCATTGATATTGAGTATATATTTTATGCTTTACCTTTCAGGGGCTTACTTCAAGCAATTTGAATCCTTCAAGGATTTTCTACACTTCATGACACATTTTCCTTTGGAATTTATACAAAGCAATTTGCTCCCATGTATACTTGAGGGATTTACTTATGGAGATATGATGTGGGCGACTCACAACCTTTCGTATATAATTCTCCATTTATATGAACTCGTTTACAAGAGTATAATTTCAGGTTTCAATTAGTAACCTTGTGTCATATTATGTGAGTGTATTACAAATGCCGATATGTAACCTCCTTGGTTCAACATCTTTTGGCTATTTGTATTGTATTCAAATATATATAGGTTTATTTGTCCACGTTCTTACAAAATTGTAATGGAATTGCCTTTCTCCATTTTGGCCAATAATTTTTCTTTTGTCGACGAACAAAAGAACGTGACTCAATATTAACACAGCTCATTGATGAATTTAGTAGCTACTTGTAAAAACCAAAATTACCATTGGTTATCATCAATCCGTGATCCCATATTCTTATGTGCATGCGCATGCATAAAAACTTTTCATTTCTTTGGATATCCATTGCCTCTTCAAGGGCATGACGCTATCTCTTCCAGGATAGTCATAATTTAGAGAATGTGAATCATAACCTCCTCTTGAGCATTATAGAGCTTGGATTTTAATCTCCACTTCCGGGAGTTGAGTCTTTGGAACCTATACGTCTATCATGCTACATGCATGAGACATCAATATTCCTATGTCTGTGGATTGTCCTATCTGGGACGTGTATCCATGCGGCGACTGTCATGCTTCTGGCATGCAACAGTTATGCTTCGGGAATGCAATAGTTCAGTAGTGCCATATTATTCTTCTTTCGAATAACTGAACCTTTTGAGTCTAAAAATCTGCCACGCTTCAGGCGTGCAATAGATAAATCATTTACTGTCTCATTATTTTGTCCAACAGGGACATCAATTCTTGTAGGCACATTTGCAGTAAGTATATGTGATTTCATCACTTTCGTTGCATCATTCAATTATTTCAATTTCATTTTCTCATTGTTTGTTTCGTGAATCAAAATAAGACAAATTATCTTCGTTCTTCTGGAACGGTCGTTTCTCATCATTCTTCTGAAATGATATTTTCACATCGTTCTTCTGGAACGATGTTATTTTCTCCCCTAATGGCGGGAAAACTGTCTTATCAAAATCATAGTCCGTAAATCATGCGGTAGACATATCCCCAGTCAAGGGTTCCAAATATTGAATGATAGATAGTGTTCAACATCAATGCCCAATCAGCGATGATGTCTCATTTCAGTACGTTGTGGCAGTGTAATAGGCACATAGATAACACAACCAAAAACTCGTAGATGTATAATGCTTGGCTGGTTCCCAAACACGAGTTGTACGAAGAAGTATTGATGGTTGGTAATATGTCTCAACCGAATTAATAATGCATCATGTAAAGTTTACATGTTCCCATGTAGAAAATTGGCAATTTCGTTTTCATGAGCAGAGCGTTGGTAATTAATTTCACCCACTTAATAAATGCTTCTACTAAACCATTTTGAGTATGGACATGAGGAACTTCTGGTCATTGTTTAATAGTCTGTGAACTAAGACTCTTATGTCCTTTATTATAGTTAAGTTGAGGCACTGCGGTACTTTAAACTTACGGTACTCATCAAGGAATTTCATGTCCTGATCTTCAGGATCAAATGACTTCATGCCTGATCTTTTTGTATGATGGAACTTCGGGTCCAATCATTTTATATGATGAGGATCAAGAAACTGCAGGTTCTGATCTGATCAAGGAACTTTGGATCTTATATATACTCATTGTAACAAAAGATAAGTACAATAAATAAATTAAAGCAATAAGCGGTAATTCCAGCCATAGTAAATAAATTGAACAATAAATAAATTAAAGCTTGTGACAAGGGTTTTAATTCAGCATCATTCACATAAATCAAAACTTAAAGCAGTAGGCGGTAAAACCGTCCATGATAAATAAATTGCTTTAAAGTAAATAGAACTTGTGACATGGGCTTTAAACCAACACCATGCACATAAATAAATATATACATATTTTCTTCTTTCTTTTCAGATGGTGTAACACCATCCAAAAACCTTTACCTTTATTATTATTTTTCTTATTCATTCACATGCTACAACATTCCAACAACTTTTGTTTTTATTTCTTTTATTTTACATGGTGCAACGCACCTTTCTAAATCATTGGCCCCATTTCCCTTTTTCTTTGTCTATCTCTACCAGTCTCGAAACCCAGTACCAGCTGGGTTGTTGTGGGGGTTACACAAAACCAATTCAATCCAAAAAGGCTACCAGAGACTGGCGTTGTTCTTGCATGGCCCAAAGAACATGGCATCGCAAAGCAAGAACCTCTCCATAGAGACATAGATGACAGTGAGGTTGACGAAGGCATAAGAGATGGAGGCCTATGTGGAGTCAGTCATGCCATCACCATCTCAGACAACTGAGGATTCATGGAGGTTCTCGAGATCCATTGAGAACGACACGATCTGGGTTTCCAAGTCTAATGAGATTCTTCTGGATCTCTGGAAACCAGTTGTCAGGTACGAGTTTTCTTATCTCGTGACGACTTCGGGTCGTTGGAAATTTCAATTCGCACCGGAATTCGGTGGGGCGCTTCTGGCGCGGTGGGAGAAACGAAAAATGGACATACCTTTGCTTGTTTTGCTGCACCTTTGTTTGTCTGTAAGATCTCTCCATCTTTCTTGTCCACGAGAGAAAAATAGATTGCAGGTCTAGCAGGGATAAGGATTAGCACATCAATAGTTAGAGTGATAAAAGAAAAAGTGATAAAAGAAAGGTTGATGGATTTTTGTGACAAGATGATCTTCCCTGTTCGACATGTCTGGCTTGCCGTCTCTACTCTGTGAGATTTTAGCTGACCGAGGTGAGAGGTAGATAATACTTCACCAGATTTATGATGTTGTGCTTTCCATTGACATGAGAGCTTTTCGTGTTGATAACGTGTTGTAAAATCGACTGTGTGTGCAATGGAATAAATGAAACAAGACACAAAATTTACGAGGTTCCTCTACAGTCAGTGTGACTGGAGTACGTCCTCGGGGTAGCAGTGGTGCTTTCATTATAATTTGAAATAATAGGAGTACAAAAATAACTCTCTCTATTATTTCCTCTCATCTTCCTCTATTTTCTCTCTTCCTCTTCCTTCTCTCTCTTCCTCTTCCTTCCTTCCTCTCTTTCTTTCTTTCTTTTCATTCCCATCTTTCCCGTGAACTCGCCTCACTTCATCTCCTCTTCTTCCTTTATATAAACAAAAAAAAGCACTATTCACTTTACAAATTTTCCACAAATGAATAGTGAAAATACTGTGCATAAATAGTAACAAGCTATTCATGTGGACCATCCACATAATATTTACAACATATAATAAGATAATCATCCGTTTATACTACTTAACTTTGCTCTGTCACTTCTAGTACAAGAAAACCTATCATATAATTTCAAAAAAAAAAATAATAATAATAATCACAATGATTGGTCCAAACTAAGAGAAAACTATACCAAAAGACTAAGAGAATTTCAAATTTTAAGAAAAATTAAAAACAGATAATTCATTAATTGGTTTTTCGTTAAAATTATATTTTAAACAGTAATGAACTTACTAAGCGACCAGCGTCTCACAACATTGGGTTGTTTTGTGAATATTTTTTTATTGGGTCAATTTGGGTATCATGAAAGTTTATTTTTGGCTTATTATATTAGCACCCCACAAATTGTTGAATAAACCCCACATACTTAATATACCCCAAATTTACTTTTTCAATTAAAAATTATCTTAATACACCCCACTTCCTTCCCCATAATACCCTCAAACCACCACATTCTTAATATACACCTTATATTTTCTACACACGCCCCATATTTCCCAAATCTTATAACACTCATTTTTTATTTTGCCGAATGATTTCAAAAAATGTTTAGGTTCATTTGAACGTTTTTCAATAACAATAATAATGATTTCAAAGCTTTCAAAACACCGATTTCGTGTTCCATTTGTTAAAAATTATTTTTCTCAATCAATATGTTTGTAGTTTCATTGCTTAGGGTTTTATTCAACAATGAAGAATGGGAAGGGTTTTGATGGTTGAAATAGATAAATAATACGTCAAAAGTAATTTGAGATGTATTTATAAATTTTTTATTATTTTTTAAACCTAATAAGGTCAAAATTGTCATTACATAGTACAGTAAATAAGTCATTAATATTAAATTTTAATATAGGGGGTGCATTCAACATTTTGTGAGGTGCTAATATAAAAAGCCTTATTTTTTTGCCTTTTTCCTTTATATATAGATAAGGAGTCCTTCATCCTTCAATCACGATTTAAAATCATTACTGTACAAAACTTTATAATCATAGCCTTTTTTTTATTTCACTAATCAATAAAACATCATCTTCAAAAGAGTCATTGAATTTGGTGACAGTTTGATCATACATATGTTGTAAAATCCAAAATAATAGTAACAAAATAACATCTTCATAATAGACCGTCAATTCGTGTTTTCATGACTACTTTATGTTCACATTTAATGAATTTTTCTGGAGAAAATCTAATTTAATGGATTTTTCCATGGATAAATCTTTAGACAGTAATAAAAAGAATGAACATTTCCAGTTATAACGTTTATACAGTAAATGATGTCACAATGTCATTGAATGAAAAATGACCCTTACTGCGAAGAAACACAGACCTCTATCTAATACAACACAATATAACAAGAATAAACATATAAAGAAGCAATCCACGCATGGAATTTGAGCCTGATTTGAAAGGAATCTTTATACGATTGGTGATGCTTGAGGAATCATATGGAAAGGGATCCTCTCCGGATCCCTTCCACCAAATCCATCCCATCAATCAATCCGGACCTTTGAAATTTGATCCAACGGCTAAAAAACATGGGCCCTTTAAAAGTTATAATAACTTTAACCGTTGGATCAAATTTCAAGGGCCCGGATTGATTAATGGGGTAGATTTGGTGGAAGGGATCCGGAGAGGATCCCTTTCCGAATCATATACCCGATGCTATGGAAGAGACTATACACAATAGTATCAAGATTGCCAACCACGAGTAAAGAAGCAATGAGAGAGGAGCGTTGAAGAACTAGAGAAGAAATCACTTCACAAGACAAAATGCATGAAGAGATGCAAGGAATGACCTTCCATAACTGCTATAAAAATTAAAAATTCAGTGAGACAATAGTATTTTGAATATAATGTTTGTAAAACTCACCTTCTTGTAGCTTGTCAACGTTTTGTGCATTTTATTCGCATTTTGATCGGACAAGTTTGGAGTCACAATCATAAGCCAGAAATAACTAACATCAGCAAAATCAAACTCAGAAACTTGTTTCTCGTGTTCGGGAGCGCTGGATGGAACACACACTAAGTTTTGTTTAAATGAAAATTAGAAGCAACACTAGAAGACTATCGTGCAAGAATAGACTAAAGAACTCCTTGCTTCATAGTTTTTTGGAAACAGTACAATTGATCCCTGACCTCTCTTTTGGAAACAGCAAAGCTTCGGAGGATTTCTACATAGGTTCATCCACAAAGATAACAATTAGCAGCAGATCAACCTTCATTACACGTCGAATTAGGTTTCTTGATCCCTGAAGAACCAAATCACCAGCCAAAAGCACTACATGTATTTGGGGACTGACAGCCATTGACATTTTATAGCTTGAAAATGGACTAAACTGAACCCCGATCAACCCAATATGTTTGCATATTTCAACAAAACAAGAGATTTTCATGACACCACAGATAGTATGCCAACTCAAGCAGTTCCTTCATAAGAAAGCACATATAGATATAACCAGAAGAAGCTAGGCTATGGAGTAGAAGCAAGCTAAAATATTTAAGTGATGTCACCCGCTTCAACGTATGGAGATAAGACATCCCAGACATCCACTTTCCCTTGATAAACATTCAGCAACTGAGGTACTTCTTTAAGATATTTGGTTACAAAACTCTCCAAGAAGATTTTCTCTGCAGGGAACAAAAGAGAATACAAACTCATAGTTTTTTCGACTTCCTTTATCAGTCCTTTCAACAACAAAACCTTGACAACCGAACACCTCGGGACAATTCTCTTCTCCAAACTGAAAGAGATGACCCCTGGGTATTTGGCAATTGTTATTGACGACCATCCCATCTTGTTCACAAAAAAATCCATTACTTGCATTATTTTCTTTTCCGAATGAATCATACAAAGCGGGTTCTTCCTGAAAGCAGAGAGAGCAACATCCTCAGACCAGCCCCACCTCCTATAAACTTCTCGATTTCGATTGCATTTCAACTTAGACCTACCACACAATGCACGTATTGCCTTCACAGAAGATGTTTTTTCCAGATTAAAACCCATTTTCATAACCTCATCTACAAGTTCACCAAGCTCTTCGGGCTTTAGCATAAAAGTGCATGGATAATGAGCTAGCAAATGACAAATGCAGGATTGGGGCATACCTGATTCTCTCAAAACCTCAATATTTGGCGCCACCTTCTTGGAGTGGCCTTCCACGAAAATCCACGAGCCCGCCTTGAAAACAGAAGCGACGTGTTTCGCAGAAAGCAGACTCCTGAGGAAATCGTAAGTGGGTACAATCCGATTTTCCAAGTTTGTGATCAAAAGCCGCGGATTATATGACAGAGTTGTTGCAAGGTCTTCCCTCGAAACTCCAATAGACCTGAAAAACTCAAGCTGTGGCAAAACGGTTTTCTCCAGATCGGCTTGAAGAAGTTCTGAGCGATGTTTGATGACGCTTGTGATTCGGGTCTGAGAGATTCCATGGTTTCTCAAACAGGCCAAAACGGAGTCTGCTCTTTCTAGGGATCGCAGTTTGACCCTCTTGGATGCTGAAATTGCATCTTTTGGTGACAACCCACATGAGTTTATCAGGTAATTGACTGCGACATTGGGTTGGGTTTCTGAGATTTCTGAGGTGAAATGTCTGCAGAGTATCTGAACTTGAAGAGGAAAATGTGAGGGTTTTGGATCCCCAGAGAGAAATCGTTGAGTTATGGAAGCAACTATGCGGGAAGATTGCGAATAACCAAATCTGAGGGCCTTCAAGTTTTGGAGCGCAAACATGTTAGCTGCCGAAGGCCGGTGACGACCAATTTCAATCGGAAAATCCCCAAATCCCCCAAACCCTAGCGAGTCTAACGTTCAGTGAGGTTTGACGCGGGTGATATGATAGTTTGATTTTCAGGATGGAAATACAAAGAAAATTTATTTCTTTATTTTAATGATGACTTGAAATTACTTTAGGGTTCAAATACTATAATTAGAGTTACTCGTCATACTTATATCCAAGGTCTAAAATATCGATGATATCAGAAATATCGGTAGTCCAAAAACACAAAAATTTCGATGAAAATATAGAGATATTATCGATATCGATAAAAATTGAATAAAAATCACGGAAATTATAAGAAAAACTTGGAAATTTGAAACTTTGCATGATATTTATTTAGTCAATTATCTATTAGTTTATCACAAAAAATTAGAAAGAAATGCATTGCATGATGGATTTAACTGATTTAAGTTGATTATATAGCGAGCTAACAAACATTGTGAGTGTAGAAAATATGTAGTAATTAATGAAAGAAGTTTAAACACACCATAATCATTTATATATAATGAATTAATACAATATTTTACATTTTATACATTGCATGGTAAGATACATGAGTGACTTAGTACCACATAGAGTTCCTATCAAGGTCTAAAATATCGATGATATAGGAAATATCGGTAGTCCAAAAACACGAAAATTTCAATGGAAATATCGGGATAATATCGATATTTTAGACCTTACTTATATCTCTACAATTATTATTATTTTTTTTAATTTCAAGATTGTTTTATACTTGCTGAATAAATTGACAGTTATGGTAAACATGTGACTCTTTCTGCATATGAATGAATAAATTATTTTAAATTAAATAATTATATAAAAATGATCTTTTAGACGGTAATAGAGTGAAATCTATAACATTTGAAGAGAAATAATGTTACGTTGCCATTGAATTGAATAAGTAATGACTTCTTACATATAACAAGTCAAATAGTCTCATCCCTTTGTCAATCCATCGTTTTTTTTCCTTTGCTCGCAAGAAAATCTTCATCTACATAAGCGGAAAACAAAATCTTTACAACAATAGCGAGTAATAGGGAAGGGAAGGTCTGGATTAGATCGATTTTACCTCAAAACCACAACCAATCCAATTATAATATAATGATTTAGTTCGGTTCGGTTCAAATTTGACAAATATTCCTAAGAAAAACCAAACCAATGTTCAACGGTTTGTTTTGGGAGCTTTGGGCCTAAATTATATAACTATTAGCCCAATCCTATTAAAAAAAATCACAATTTTCAACATATTTTTCATTTTCTAGTATATCAAATCCTCGTAAAATTTAACATCCCATCAAACTTCAAAGTTCAGTTACTAAAATAGTTACAACTCGAGATCAATGACATCAAGAGTTCCATCAACCGTCAAATTCAACAACCTCATCTAGCTATTAACCAATAAGAGGACTATACTTTTATACGGTGTTACTACAATATATCTGGAATATCGCAAGTTCAAATCTAGTTTATCGTGGTAGAACCAAGCATATAGAGTTGGATTATCATTGCATCAAAGGCCAGATTTCTCTGTTTGAAGTGCAGGCTGTCGATTCGGCCTCCTCCTGTCGACTTGAAAGGGGTGTAACGAGAATCGCATTCAAACTTTATATGATCTTACTAAGCAAAATCAATGAACTGTAGCAGCAATTAGCGTGTAACTCAGTGTATCTGATTAGAACCAACCTTAGAGAGGAGAGATTGGTACTTAACTAATGTCACTTGTTAGTATTGTATGGTACTTAACTGAGTGTATCTGCATGATAATTGTTACACGATCGCGACTTCTCGTTAGTAATATCATAGGTACCGTTCGCACGACAGACATCCAAGAAGGAAAATATGTAGTAAAAAACCAGGAAAACAGAGCATTACATCCTATTTACATAAGTATTCAACTACATGCAAAATGTAAATGCTACGGGTACAAGTACCCCAAATTCAGAAATAAAACAAGAAAAGATGCACCCTGCAATTGAAATTCAAGGTGAAGAATCATGTCTTCCAAGTTCCAACGTCAGTGGCAAAAGTGTGCCTGTCTACAATGTGTGAATGTGTGACCGTGTGTGCGTGTGTGCAGTTCACAAAAAAGCAGCAGAAACTTGATCCACCCAGATTATAAGTAACAGGCTCAGTTCATATATAAGATGCATGTCATTGTTCATATATAAGGTACATATTTTAGAGTAAGAAACAGCGTAGATGTTTGTACCGGTAGGACGATGGCAGGGTGGCTTCTAGCGTAAGAAAGATGTCCAGATACCAATCATCATTTGCAAATTAATCAGTCCCAGATCTGTAACTGAAAACAAAGAGAGTTGTAGATTGATTTTTGCTGTTATATTTCACAAGTAGTTACATGCAGCTAAAAGATATAATATCTTAAGTAGAACAAACCGTCTATCCTCATTAACTTCAAACAATGATGGTAAGTTTGGTTCCAGGAAAAATGAAGGGAAACAGACAATTTATATTGCTGCTACCAATGACAATGAGCAGTACTAAATCTGCAACAAAGCATGAAAAATTGTTATAGTATCTAACCTCTTGATCTACAAACATCATACATCCTGGACTTCAACTTTTCCGATACATACTCAATATCTGTTGACTCGATGACCGTCTAACAGATTCTATCCTCATTGACTTCAAACAATGATGGTCAGTTTGGTTCCTGGGAAAATGAAAAGGAAACAGACAATTTCAGTTTATCAACATTTTCAAATCTGGTTTCTTTGCAATGCCTCAAACAATTTTACAACTAGCGTAAGCAGGGTGTCACGTTTGCACTAATGGGGGGAAGAAAAACATCAAGTTCTCTCTTTCATTTTTAACCAATTTTCTCGGCATGTATTTTGTTCCCCATATAAGGAATAAAGAAGGGAGAAGAACATGTGATCACCTACAAGAGTGGGTCGTCAAAAACACAAATAGAATTTCTTCTAATGAGGAAAGGGGATCGTATAACTTGTAAGGATTGCAAAGTTATACCGGGAGAGAGCTTGGCTAATCAACATCGCTTGTTGGTGATGGATGTACATATCAAAAGAGTGAGAAAAAAGAACAAGACTTGGAAGTGCCCAAGGACTAGATGGTGGAACCTAAAATGAGAAAAACAAGTCATTTTCAAAGAGAAAGTAATCACCCAGTGCGTGTGGGATAGAGAGGGGGAAGCTAGCCAAAAGAGGGATTCCATGGCTAGTTGTATCCGAAAAGTAGCAAAAGAGGTATTAGGAGAGTCCAAGGGCTTTGCTCCACACCAAAAGGAATCTTGGTGGTGGAATGAGGAGGTACAAACAAAGGTGAAGGCTAAGATGGAATGTTGTAAAGCCTTATACAAGGATAGGACCGATGAAAATGGTGAAAGGTATAGAAGAGCGAAGCAAGAGGCGAAGAAAGCTGTGAGAGAAGCTAAGTTAGCGGCTTATGACGATATGTATAAGCGACTAGATACCAAAGAAGGAGAGTTAGATATCTATAAACTAGCTAGAGCAAGGGAAAAGAAGACAAGGGACCTAAACCAAGTGAGGTGCATCAAGGATGAGGATGGAAAGGTTCTTTCTACAGAGAACGCGGTCAAAGACAGATGGAGAGGTTATTTTCATAATCTTTTCAATGAAGGACATGAAAGGAGTACTTCTTTAGGGGAGTTGAGTAACTCAGAAGAGTGTAGAAACTACTTCTTTTACCGTCGAATCAGGAAGGAAGAAGTGGTTGTAGCTTTGAAAAAGATGAAGCATAGAAAAGCAGTGGGCCCAGATGATATACCGATCGAAATGTGGAAAGTCTTGGGAGAGACAGGTATAGCATGGCTCACTGACCTTTTCAATAGGATTTTGAAAACGAAGAATATGCCAAATGAGTGGCGAAAGAGCACTTTGGTGCCTATCCACAAGAATAAGGGCGACGTACAAAATTGCATGAACTATAGGGGTATTAAGCTAATGAGTCATACAATGAAGCTCTGGGAGAGAGTCATTGAGCATAGATTGAGGCAAGAGACACGGGTTTCGGACAACCAATTCGGGTTCATGCCAGGGCGCTCAACCATGGAGGCAATCTATCTCTTACAAAGATTGATGGAAAGATATAGAGATGGGAAAAAGGATTTACACATGGTCTTTATAGATTCGGAAAAAGCGTATGATAGGGTCCCAAGAGACATTCTTTGGAGGATTTTAGAGAAGAAAGGAGTACAAGTAGCATCCAAGCTATAAATGATATGTATGAAGGAGCAAAGACTGCCGTAAGAACTCATGAAGGACAAACCGAAAGCTTCCCCATAACTGTAGGATTACATCAAGGTTCATTCTTAAGTCCTTACCTTTTTGCGTTGGTAATGGATGAGTTAACAGGACATATTCAAGATGATATTCCTTGGTGTATGCTTTTCGCAGACGATATAGTGTTGATAGATGAAACTCAGGAAGGGGTAAATGCGAAGCTTAACCTTTGGAGAGAAGTGTTGAAATCTAAAGGTCTTCGTCTAAGCCGATCAAAGACAGAATATATGGAGTGTAAGTTCAGTGCAAATGGAGGCCAAAATGAGTTAGGGGTGAGGATCGGAGATCAGGAAATACCAAAGAGCGACTGCTTTCGCTACCTAGGATCTATCTTGCAAAAGAACGGAGAATTAGATGGAGATCTCAGCCATAGAATACAAGCTGGATGGATGAAGTGGAAGAGTGCATTCGGCGTGTTGTGTGACCGCCGTATGCCACTGAAGCTCAAGGGAAAATTTTATAGGACGGCAATAAGGCCGGCGATGCTGTATGGCACAGAATGTTGGGCGGTGAAGCATCAACACATACATAAAATGGGTGTAGCGGAGATGAGGATGCTTCGTTGGATGTGTGGGCACACGAGAATGAGGATATCCGAGGTAAAGTAAGAGTAGCCGAAATTGAAGGAAAGCTAAGAGAAAATCGGTTACGGTGGTTTGGACATGTGCAAAGAAGGCCTACTGACGCTCCGGTTAGAAGATGCGACTACGGGACAGAGGTTCAGGGCCGAAGGGGTAGGGGAAGACCTAGGAAAACTTTGGAAGAGACTCTCAGAAAAGACTTAGAGTACTTGG
Organism: Malus sylvestris; assembly: GCF_916048215.2. NCBI lineage: Eukaryota > Viridiplantae > Streptophyta > Magnoliopsida > Rosales > Rosaceae > Malus > Malus sylvestris. Next base: position 4,205,583 of record NC_062266.1, read on the forward strand.
ATCTAACGGAGGACATGACATAGGACCGAGCACAATGGTGTTCTAGGATTCATATAGCCGACCCCACTTAGTGGGAAAAGGCTTTGTTGTTGTTGTTGTTTTTTATAAGGAATAAACAAGAGAGAACTATGGGAGAGAGCCATGCTTACCCGGCGGTAATGCTATGTTCCTACTTTACTATAAATAGAGCATGGCCACTGAAGTATAGTACCTGCTTCTGGAGGACAATCATTACCAGGGTAGAGAATCAAGGACGGACTGAAAGATATTGACGTCTTAGAACCAGAAAAATCGACAAGATTGAACCCTCATAGAACCAATATAGGTGCATATTCTACAAAACAATATTAAAAAAAACTAAACTCATGAACCGTAGTTACTAAAGACGTACATACACAAAGGTATATAACTAAAAGAAGCTAGGGCTAGGGCTAGGACAAGAAGTTTAAAGAAACGAATTCAATGCAGAGAAAACATGTCCCATACAAATTAAACCTTACCTAAGGAATAAGTTTCTAGAATACATGGGGCTATTACTACCTACAGTAATGTCACCTACTTCAACGTATCAAAATCAAACATCCTGGATTTCAACTCTCCCTTGATACACACTCAATAGAGCAGGTACTTCATCTATATATATGTCCACAAACCTCTCCCAGAAGCATTTCTCCGTGGGGCTGAACATAGTAGACAAACTCACACTTCCAATTTCCTTTATCAATCCTTTCAACAACAAAACTTTAACAACAGAACACCTCGGGATAATTCGCTTATCCAAACTGTAACACAGGACCACTGGGTATTTAACAATCGTTGTTGACGGCCATCCCATCTTGTTCACTAATAGATCCATTACTTGCATTATCTTCTTCTTCGCATGAAGAATACATTGCTGATCCTTGGTGAAAGCAGAGAGAAAATCATCATCAGACCAACCCCATTTCCTATAAACTTCTCGACTTCGATTATATTTCAACTTAGTCTTACCACACAATGCACTAAGGGCTTTCACAAAAGTTGCTTTTTCCAGTTTAAAACCTATTTGCCTAACCTCGTCCACAAGTTCGCCAAATTTTTGAGGTTTTAGCATCAAAACACCGGGATAATAAGCTAGCAACAGAGAAATGTGGGAATCGGGCATACCGAATTGTCTCAGAATCCAAATATTTGGCGCCACCTTCTTGGAGTGGCCTTCGACGAAAATCCACGAACCCCGCTTCAAAACAGAAACGACCTTTTCCGCGGATAGTAAACTCCTAAGGAAATGATAAGTCGGTAGAATCCGTTTCTCCAAGCTTGTGGCCCAAATCGTGGGACTATATGCGAGGGTTTTTGCAAGGTCCTGCCCTGAAACTACAAACGAGCTGAAAAACTCGAGCTTTGGCAGAAGGGTTTTATCCAGATGGGAGTTAAGGAGTTGGGGGCACGACCTGAGGATCTTGGAGATCTGGGTTGCGGAGAATCCATGGCTTCTGAAAAAAGTCAAAACGGAGTCTGCTCATTCCGGGGATTGCAACTCGATCCACTTGGATGCTGAAATCGCACCTTTTGGGGTCAACCCACATGAGTTTATGAGGTAATTGGCCGTCAAATTCAAATTCTGTTCGTCTTCTGAGATTTCGGAGGTCAAGTGCCGGCAGAGTATCTAACTTCGAACCCCAAATCGTTTAATTCTGGAAGCAGCAGCAGCAATACAGGAAAATCTGAGGGTCTTCAATTTGTAGAGCGCTACCATGTTAATCGAAGCCGATGATGATCAATTTCAATTTTGGAAAAGAAAAAAAACCCAAAACCCTAACAGTGGGGTTTAGGGCAGGGCTAGCATTTTCAAGTTGTCTAAGTTTTATTTGCTGGAGCGCTGAGCGCCTTCAACTTTCGAGTTTACCGTTGGTTGATGCAGAACACAAAATGACACTACCTGATAAATGTGGCCATCTCAAATGGCTCTCACCCAATTTGTATATTAATGTACCTGGAAGTTAGGTATAGCATGTTGATGCACCAATATGAGACTAAAATATTCGTTGGATAGATGTGTGTGCGCGCTTGCAATTGTGATTCATGGTGAACTGATGTATGTTGTAGAATGTGTGATGTGTGATGATTTGATTGCACCATGTAGTATTGTGGTACATGGATATCCTGTTTGATTAATCAACATCAGGGGATCATGTGCATCTTAAGGGTACTCCGCCTGGTTAATCCGCATTGGAGGATCATTGTCGTCCTGCCTAGTTAATCCGCATTGGGTAATTCGCATTGGGGGACTGCACTATTGGATGCTTGCCTATGGTCCTGCATGGTTTATCTGCATTGGGGAACCATACGCATTCCAATGTTGGATTTAATTGAGTGGTCGAAATATCTTTCCCTATCTGGTTCTGTTGAGTGGTCTGGAACCCTACCTTCGTTGGATTCAATTGAGTGGTTCAGAATTCTTTTCCCTATTCTGTTTCATTGAGTGGTCTGAAACCCTTCTTCAATGGGTTCCGTTGAGTAATATGAACTCCCTTTCCTTATTTAGTTACGTTGAGTGGTCCAAAACCCTATCAACGTTGGTTTCTGTTGAGTGGTTTGGAATCCATTTTCCCTATTCAGTTTCGTTGAATGCTTCGTAATATGAGCCTCCGTTGGATTCTGTTAAGTGGTATGGAATCCCTTTCTCTATTTGGTTCCGTTGAGTGGGTTTAGAACCCTAGATTCTTGTGCATAAAAGTTGTTCTAGTTTACACTTGTGTTTGTAACTTAGGATTAATGCTGGATTTGGAATTTAGGTAGGGAAATACGACAAACCTTACAAATGTTGGCTTTATTAAACTTCAAAAGTAATATATGACCTTAATGGTTGATTAATGCAGTTAAATGCTAATATTGTGCATCTTTATTGAATCAATTAGTTGTTGCTTTGAACAAAAAAAAACATTTGTTGGGATTGTGGAATCGTTGTTGGAAAAAAGTGTGATATATGTTAATGCCGAAACAACAATCTTGGTTGGCATATGGTTTCATTGTGTATGGAATCTAGTGAATCATGCTAATCGAATTCTAACTGTTGGTTTGTTTTTTGTCATGTCTCAAAAGCGAGGCATGATAGTTGAACAGGTACGTGATGACATTACGTGCCAGTTCTGGATGTATCTCGAAATCGGGGCATGACACCCAAAAACGTGTGCTATATAAATGACTGATACCCTCCATCATTTCCTCAGGTTCGAGAAATGATACAACATTGCAATTGCACCAAGTGAACAGCTCAAACCTGGTCATCTAAAAGGAGAAGGAAGACAAATAAATAGTTAAAAGCGAACACCGTTACAATCTGAGACGTACGTGATTCCAGAATGCATCTCATCTCCAAATTTCAGACCCAGTTTAGACTTTAGATCATCAAGCTTGAAAATCAATGTATATATATACCTACATATGCACTAATTCAACCCTATGTCGCCATTCAAACTATGGAAACCCCAAAGTTTAGTTTGTTGAAATATTTTAGCTTTAAAAGTTCTATTCCAACCAGCAATGTAGAAAATAAACATGAACTTTTAATCAATGTATATATATACCTACATATGCACTAATTCAACTCTATGTCGCCATTCAAACTATGGAAACCCCAAAGTTTAGTTTGTTGAAATATTTTAGCTTTAGAAGTCCTATTCCAACCAGCAATGTAGAAAATAAACATGAACTTTTAATGGAACTGCCCGCCATCTACTCTCTTCCACTTGGTTCTAATGGTGTTGCAACAGCAATATCACTTGCTCTCTTCCTCGTTTGCTTTCCTGCAGCACCTTGGCCAGCCTACATGTAGTCTGTAAATCGTGACAGCACTAGACAGATGAGGAAAGACCTCAGAGTCAACTAGTGAAGCCAACAAGAAGTCTAGCAATTCGGCAAAAGGGTTTTCTCATGATCGAATTAGAGAACTTTTGAGCGATCCTTGACGATCTTTGAGATCTGGGTTTGAGATAGTCCATGGTTTCTGAGAGAGGACAAAACGGAGCCTGGTCTTTCTGGAGAACGCAGCTTGACCGTCTTGGATGCTGAAATTGCACTTTTTGGACAACCCACATGAGTGTATGAGGTAATTGACTGTGAAATCGTGTGGTTTTCTGAGATTTTTGGGCTGAAATGTCTGCAAAGTAGCTGGAAGATTAAGAATAACACAATCTGAGATTTATATACATAGCATATTCTTGTTCACTGTATAAACAACAACAACAATAAAGCTTTTTCCCACTAAGTGAGGTCGGCTATATGAATCCTAGAACGCCATTGCGCTCGGTTTTGTGTCATGTCCTCCGTTAGATCCAAGTACTCAAGTCTTTTCTTAGGGTCTCTTCCAAAGTTTTCCTAGGTCTTTCTCTACCCCTTCGGCCCTGAACCTCTGTCCTGTAGTCACATCTTCGAACCGGAGCGTCAGTAGGCTTTTTTTTCACATGTCCAAACCACCGGAACCGATTTTCTCTCATATTTCCTTCAATTTCGGCTACTCCTACTTTACCTCGGATATCCTCATTCCCAATCTTATCTTTTCTCGTGTGCCCACACATCCCACGAAGCATCCTCATCTCCGCTACACCCATTTTGTGTACGTGTTGATGCTTCACCGCCCAACATTCTGTGTCATACAACATTGCTGGCCTTATTGTCGTCCTATAAAATTTTCCCTTAGGTTCAAGCTCTCCTTTAGTGAGTACAAGTGAGATTTAGTACAAATGACATTAGGAAATATTGTGGGAGAATGATCTCGTAATCACGAAACTTCTAAGTACCAAAGTGTGGTATCGTCTTGACTTGCCTTATCTGTCTCATAGGTAGATGTGGCATCTTCTCTGGAAGTACTCTTCCTCCATCCAGGGGTGGTATCTTTAACTGGTGGAGATGCACAAGGTAATGTATCAATTTCACTTGAAGCTTACTTGTAGTTTCAGGCTTGGTCAAGCGCGATACAAATCATGTAGTAGGAGTCCCCCAAGTCGCCGAGCTAGGGGATCTGCTGAAAGAGGTGACAGACAAGGTAAGCAATCAGAGCTCCGGCTGATTGTTCACATTCTCCCTATCTTGCAGGCAGCATGAAGGATAAAAAGAAGAAAAATGAAAAGAGATGATATGGGATACTTTTGCTTTTGAAGAAGTAACTTTCCACAAGCTTATTCTTGAATTGGACTGGAGGTTTTCTGGTTTCCTCCAGAGTATAAGGCCGACTGAAGAATTTGATGGTCAAAACAAGTCCATCAAATCTAGAGTACGTTCGACCCTGCTGATATGGGATACTTTTGCTTTTGACAGAGTAGTGGATGTATCGGCACGTGTGCTGTTACGCTTGTCTCCACATGCTTCCTTGTATCCTTCTCACTTGTCCTATCTGTTCCACAGGCAGATCCGGTATCTTCCCTGGAAGCATAAGATGTTGAAGATGAATACTCGAGAGCAATGCCAGGTAAGTAATCAGGTAAGGGGTTCCAGGCAGTCAGTTCTTGGCTGGAAGCTTGATTCCAAGTGCTGACTGATTGCTCTCTTTCTCCTTGTCTTGCAGGTAAGAACAAGGCCAAAGGAAAAGACAGAGAAAAAGCATGATATGGGATACTCTTGCTTTTAACCCTGATGATATGAGATATTCTTGCTCTAGTATAGCTTGTTTGCAGAGGTATTATCGGGGGGAAAGAAAGGGGGGAAAGAAAGCTGAATATTTTAAAAGGCTTCGTTGGGAGTGCCCACTCAGATATGAGGAAGGGTTGAGCATTTTTGCAGGTCTGCCTATCCGTTGGGGATGAAGGTCGACATATATAGGAGTCTCCCTAACATCAAGTAGTAATGCTATTCTTTTACCCTGATTGGTCATAGCACGGTAGTGGGAGCTACCAGCTTCACATGTTTTAACTCTGTCAGAGCACTTTGAAAAAGTGGTCTGTGGTATCTGGAAAGCTGATGTTGCGTGTGAAGATTACAGACAAGCTTTATCCAAGGAGATCCAGCTCTTGAAGTTGGGAAAGTGGTTCCTCTTCAGTTTTCGAACAAGCAATCCTGTCGGGGATCTGGCTCTTGAGATTCAGATAACGATGCCTCTTCGATTTTTGAGAAAGCAATCCTGCTGGGGGTCTAGCTCTCGAGATTCGGATAGCGGTGTCTCTTCTATTTTTGAGAAAGTAATCATGTTGGGAGTCTGGCTCTCAAGATTCGAATGGCGGTGCCTCTTCGATTTTGAAGCAAGCAATCTTGTTGGGAGTGTTTTCTCGAATGTGAGTAAAGGTTGGGCATGTTTGCTAGTCTACCTTGCCACGAAGGACAGAGGTTGACACACAAGGACTTTCCAATTATCCAGCAGTGGTACTGTTCCTTTACCCTCTCTTCGATTTTTGAGAAAGTAATCATGTTGGGAGTCTGGCTCTCGAGATTCGGAGGGCGGTGCCTCTTCGATTTTGGAGCAAGCAATCTTGTTGGGAGTGTTTTCTCGAATGTGAGTAAAGGTTGGGCATGTTTGCTAGTCTACCTTGCCACGAAGCACAGAGGTTGACATACAGGGACTACTATTCCTTTACCCTCTCTTCGATTTTCGAGAAAGTAATCATGTTGGGAGTCTGGCTCTCGAGATTCGGAGGGCGGTGCCTCTTCGATTTTGGAGCAAGCAATCTTGTTGGGAGTGTTTTCTCGAATGTGAGTAAAGGTTGGGCATGTTTGCTAGTCTACCTTGCCACGAAGCACAGAGGTTGACACACAGGGACTTTCCAATTATCCAGCAGTAGTACTGTTCCTTTACCTTTGTGGGTAATAATATGGTAGCTATACCTTCAAAATTTATGTGTCTAAACTTTGTTAGTGCTTTTTCTTTGCTATTCTTTTACCCTTCTTGGTCAGAGCGATGTAGTGGGAGCAGCAAGCTTCACGTGTCTCAACTTTGTCAGAGAACTTTGGCAAAATTATCTGTGGTACCCATGAGCTACTGTTGCGTGTGGGAAGTGGGTGATTGAACAATACGATTCATGTGCTTTCTACTTCACCAGAAATCTTCGACAGAATGCCCATAATTTCCGAAAAGCTGAGTATGCGTGTGACAGGTGCTGACAAGGCTGGAAAAGTAGGTGCCTCTTCGATTTCTGAGATCGGCCCTCGTGGTCTCTGGGCAGCCCAGCTTTTGAGAAAGCAAACGCCTCTTCGATTTCGGAGATCGACCCTCGTGGTCTCTGAGCAGCCCAACTTCTGAGAAAGCAAACGCCTCTTCGATTTCTGAGCAGGCGCCTCTTCGATTTCTGAAGCTTCGTCGAATGCAGATTTTTATAGGGACTGGTATTAAGTTCCAAAGCACACTTGAATCTCCACCAATAGAAGCTCCATTCTTGCACTTCTAAGATCTTGATTTGTCCGACCTCTTCTCTCTTCAACACCTTTGAAAATGTTTGGCCCCTCCGACCGTCGTTTTGACTTGAACCTTGTTGAAGAGGCAGCCCCACCTTCTCCAGACAACATATGGCGCCCATCCTTCGTCTTCCTTACCGGTCCTCTTACAGTTGGAGATTCCGTGATGAAGAATGATATGACCGCTACGGTGGTGGCCAGGAACTTTCTCACTCCCAAAGATAACAGACTACTTTCCAAACGGTCTGATGAGTTGGCTGTTAAGGATTCTCTGGCTCTCAGTGTTCAGTGTGCAGGTTCTGTGTCTAATATGGCCCAACGCCTATTTGCTCGAACTCGCCAAGTTGAATCATTGGCGGCTGAAGTGATGAGTCTCAAACAGGAGATTATAGGGCTCAAGCATGAGAATAAACAGTTGCACCGGCTCGCACATGACTATGCTACAAACATGAAGAAGAAGCTTGACCAGATGAAGGAATCTGATGGTCAGGTTTTACTTGATCATCAGAGATTTGTGGGTTTGTTCCAAAGGCATTTATTGCCTTCGTCTTCTGGGGCTGTACTGCGTAATGAAGCTCCAAATGATCAATCTCTGATGCCTCCTCCTTCTAGGGTTCTGTCCAGTACTGAGGCTCCGAATGATCCCCCTCCGGTGCCTTCTCTTTCTGGGGCTCTACCGACTGCTGAGACTTCTCCTAAGCAACCTTTGTGAAGGTTCCCTCTTGTTTGTTTATTTTGACTCATGTATATGTACATATTTGAAACTTATCGGGGATATCAATAAATAAGCTTTCCTTCATTTCAACGTATTGTGTTAAATACACCAAAGCCTTCTTCGCTAAGTTCTTTGAATTTTCTTTTGTTGAAGCTTTGTGAGTGGAGCATGTAGGTTGAGGTAGTGTTCCCTTAATTTCCCGAATGAGGAAAACTTCTCGGTTGGAGACTTGGAAAATCCAAGTCACTGAGTGGGATCGGCTATATGAATCTTAGAACGCCATTGTGTTCTATCATGTGTCATGTCCTCCGTTAGATCCAAGTACTCTAAGTCTTTTCTTAGGGTCTCTTCCAAAGTTTTCCTAGGTCTTTCTCTACCCCTTCGGCCCTGAACCTCTGTCCCGTAGTCGCATCTTCTAATCAGAGCGTCAGTATGCCTTCTTTGCACATGTCCAAACCACCGTAACCGATTTTCTCTCATCTTTCCTTCAATGTCGGCTACTCCTACTTTACCCCAGATATCCTCATTCATAATCTTATCCTTTCTCGTGTGCCCACACATCCAACGAAGCATCCTCATCTCCGCTACACCTATTTTGTGTACGTGTTGATGCTTCACCGCCCAACATTCTGTGCCATACAGCATCGCCGGCCTTATTGCCGTCCTATAAAATTTCCCCTTGAGCTTCAGTGGGATACGGCGGTCACACAACACGCCGGATGCACTCTTCCATTTCATCCATCCAGCTTGTATTCTATGGTTGAGATCTCCATCTAATTCTCCGTTCTTTTGCAAGATAGATCCTAGGTAACGAAAACGGTCGCTCTTTGGTATTTCTTGATCTCCGATCCTCACCCCTAACTCGTTTTGGCCTCCATTTGCACTGAACTTGCACTCCGTATATTCTGTCTTTGATCGGCTTAGGCGAAGACCTTTAGATTCCAACACTTCTCTCCAAAGGTTAAGCTTTGCATTTACCCCTTCCTGAGTTTCATCGATCAACACTATATCGTCTGCGAAAAGCATACACCAAGGAATATCATCTTGAATATGTCATGTTAACTCATCCATTACCAACGCAAAAAGGTAAGGACTTAAGGATGAGCCTTGATGTAATCCTACAGTTATGGGAAAGCTTTCGGTTTGTCCTTCATGAGTTCTTACGGCAGTCTTTGCTCCTTCATACATATCCTTTATAGCTTGGATATATGCTACTCGTACTCCTTTCTTCTCTAAAATCCTCCAAAGAATGTCTATTGGGACCCTATCATACGCTTTTTCCAAATCTATAAAGACCATGTGTAAATCTTTTTTCCCATATCTATATCTTTCCATTAATTTTCGTAAGAGATAGATTGCCTCCATGGTTGAGCGCCCTGGCATGAACCCGAATTGGTTGTCCGAAACCCGTGTCTCTTGCCTCAATCTATGCTCAATGACTCTCTCCCAGAGCTTCATTGTATGACTCATTAGCTTAATACCCCTATAGTTCATGCAATTTTGTACGTTGCCCTTATTCTTGTAGATAGACACCAAAGTGCTCGTTCGCCACTCATTTGGCATCTTCTTCGTTTTCAAAATCCTATTGAAAAGGTCAGTGAGCCATGTTATACCTGTCTCTCCCAAAACTTTCCACACTTCGATTGGTATATCGTCTGGGCCTACTGCTTTTCTATGCTTCATCTTCTTCAAAGCTACAACCACTTCTTCCTTCCGGATTCGACGATAAAAAGAGTAGTTTCTACACTCTTCTGAGTTACTCAACTCCCCTAAAGAAGCACTCCTTTCATGTCCTTCATTGAAAAGATTATGAAAATAACCTTTCCATATGTCTTTAACCGCGTTCTCAGTAGCAAGAACCTTTCCATCCTCATCCTTGATGCACCTCACTTGGTTTAGGTCCTTTGTCTTCTTTTCCCTTGCTCTAGCTAGTTTATAGATATCCAACTCTCCTTCTTTGGTATCTAGTCGCTTATACATATCGTCATAAGCCGCTAACTTAGCTTCTCTCACAGCTTTCTTCGCCTCTTGCTTCGCTTTTCTATACCTTTCACCATTTTCATCGGTCCTATCATTGTATAAGGCTTTACAACATTCCTTCTTAGCCTTCACCTTTGTTTGTACCTCCTCATTCCACCACCAAGATTCCTTTTGGTGTGGGGCAAAGCCCTTGGACTCTCCTAATACCTCTTTTGCTACTTTTCGGATACAACTAGCCATGGAATCCCACATTTGGTTAGCTTCCCCCTCTCTATCCCACACACGCTGGGTGATTACTTTCTCTTTGAAAATGGCTTGTTTTTCTTCTTTTAGATTCCACCATCTAGTCCTTGGGCACTTCCAAGTCTTGTTCTTTTTTCTCACTCTTTTGATATGTACATCCATCACCAATATGGGTATGGGTTTGTGTCAAATATTCTATGTTTTGGAGCAAGTAAATATTAAAAAATATTACCCGCAAATTGGCAGAGGAGTAACAAAATGTCCAGATGATGGCATCAATGCTCGAGGATCAGCTCCAGTTCCAATTAGGTACATATCTGATTTCCTTGTGCAATGCAACAGAATGAATCTGCATTACAGATCTTATGAAAGCTTCATTTTTGTTCTTTCAAAAACGCGCATTACGGAAATTGCACCCTCAACCCTTATGGTCTTGCAATTCACAAACAAGCCTAGTACAAGCAAATCACGACAACACATTGATACTTTACCCGCCATTGCCCAAAAAACCAAGGTTGGCTAGCTGTTTGCAGAGGAGAGTTATTAGCTTCGCAGAGCAGAGCATAACAGGGACAACGACCGACAATCACTGATGTCTAATGCAGCTTTTATAATTTCAAAGAATCAGACGAAAGTATTTTTCATTCCTTCATCTCCACAATAGATTAAATTGAACCCAAATAGAAGCAACATATGAATACATTCTATCAAGGGCAGTTCCCAGATGAACAAAGTCAATAACCATCAATCTTAAAGTTGAAGGCGCCACAATCACAGACAGCAGAGCAGATCAAATCTCAAGTTAATTTCAAATAAGAAAGCATATATATAACTACAGTAGCTAGACACTGGAACGTTAAGACAAACAAACGATTAACAACTGAACTCATTTATAGAGAAATATTAAAACAGCAGTTGAGGACACCGACTTTGACGCAGGAAAAGCCAAGGGTTCTTGAGGAGACGAGGGATAGATGACCTGGGAATCGCTCAATTGGTGCGGGGGGTGGACGGAATCACTCAAGTCTCTACGGGGATAGAACCTGGGAATCACTCGACCAGGGGGCAACAGATTCACTCACGTCGCTAATCGTGGATTCACTCAACATGACCAAGTCTTACACTTGATTTTAAAGAGGAGAAAACTTACTCTCTTCTTAGATTAACTTTAATTCACTAATTTCACCTCTTAATCTTACATATAGAACCCTTTAAATAGGAGGCTACCTTACATTGATAGGATAAATAACTTAATACTAAAAATTATAGTAACTAGGCATCTAATTAAAACATGGCTTTGAAAGATGAAAAAGTCTCCAACAACATGTTTAATGTATAAACCATATCAATTGTTCTACACTGCATCAGACTTACAATACTGAGCCAAAAGCTAGCTGCTACCAATGGCAATGAGTAGTTCTGCATCCGCATCGAGGCGTCCAAAAATTTTACAATACCTAACCTCTTTTGACCTACGAAACATCATACATCCTGGACTCCAACTTTTCCATGATACACACTCAATAACTGAGGGACTTGATCGATATTTCTGGCCACATACCTCTCCAAGAACAACTTCTCTACAGGCACCAACACAGAACCCAAACTCACGTTTTCAATCCCCTTTATCAATCCTTTCAGCAACAAAACTTTAACAACCAAGCAGCGGGGGATGAATCTCTTCTCCAAACTGTAACACATGACCGCTGGGGCTTTGGCAATCATTACCGACGGCCACTCCATCTTTATCACTAAAAATTCCAGTGCTAGCATTATTTTCTTCTCCGACAGAGTCATACAGCAAGGGTGCCTCCGGAAAGCAGAGAGCACAACATCTTCAGACCAACCCCATCTCTTATAAACCTGGAGACTTCGATTCCATACAAGCCTATTCTTACCACACAATGCTTTTATTGCCATCACCGACGTTGATATTTGCAGATTAAAACCCATTTGCTTAACCTCGTCCACAACTTTACCAATCTCTTCAGGCTTTACCATTAAAGTGCTGGGGTGATGAACAAGCAGCAGAGAAATGCATGATTGGGGCATACCTGATTCTTTCAAAATCTCAATATTTGGGACAACAGTCTTGCAGTGGCCTTCCACGAAAATCCGTGAGCCCGACTTGAAAACAGAAACGACATTTTTCTCAGAAACCATACTCTTAAGAAAATTATAAGTGGGTACAATCCGATTTTCCAAGCTTGCAGACAAGAGACCGGGATGACGTTCCAAAACTTTTGCAAGGCACTCTCTTGAAACTCCAAGAGACCTGAAAAATTCAAGCTTTGGCAGAAGGATTTTATCAGGATTGGAATTGAGAACGTGTGGGCATGACCTGACGATCTTGGAGATCTGGGTTTGAGAGAATCCATGGTTTCTGAGAAAGAACAAAGCGGAGTCTGGTCTTTCTGGAGAACGCAGCTTCGTCCTCTTGGAGGCTAAAATTGCACCTTCTGGGGACAACCCACATGAGTTTATGAGGTAATTGACTGTGAAATCGTTGTGGTTTTCTGAGATTTCTGAGGTGAAATTTCTGCAGAGTAGCAGCGGATGTTGACGAGAAACAAATCGTTTAATTCTGGAAGATTGAGAACAACACAATCTGAAGGTGAGCGCTACCATGTTAACAGTACATGCTCAATTTCAAATCCAAATTTTGAATTGGAAATTGCCCCAAAACCCTACCTCTGCTTCCGCTCAGTGGGATTTATTTAACTTTTACTCTACTATTTGTTAGGTAATTTTACTTACACCCAACATATTTATTACGCTGTACATTTGTTTTTTTCAATTAAAATTTGAAAGTATTATTCTTACCACATTTTACATAACACATTTATAACATTATTCTAATAGAGATGAGATCCACATGTGTTAATGGGTTCTAACTCTATTGGAATGGTGGTATGGATGTGATATGTAAAATGTGGTAAGATTAGTACTTTTGAATTTTAAAACGCCCGAGTATGAGTAGTACATGAAGGTCTCTTTAGGTGCTACACTTACTATATAATTGTACCATCTCTTTAATAGAAGTGGGGTCACTACACATGTGGATTCCATCTTTATTAGAGAGTTGATACAATTAATGGTATCAGTAGATAACAAGAATAGCATTTTTGTTATCTTACTACATCATCACATATTTTTCTATAATATCCTCTCACCCCACATTCTCAAGAGACTATTTAGTTTTCCCCCCACACTCCCAAGAGACTTTTCAGTGTATAACATATGTCATTATACAAGGAAAATAACACTTGAAAAAAAAAAAAAAAAAAAACTTCCCTCGACTTTAGGGCGTTTAGCTACTGTAGCATGTATTCCATTAAGGGGTAGGATTATCTGCCCTCCTACTCCTCTTTCCTTCCCTTCTCTCACACTTTGCTTTTGTCTTAATGTCTCTATAAAAAAAAATCAATATAAGAGGTTGATGCGGCTTAATTATAACATTCAAGTATGAGGAGAGGGAAGAGAGATTATGAGAGGAGCATCATCCTTCTCCATTAAATGCTGCATGTGATGACTAGTGACAAAGGTAATGCAGTTTTCACTTTGGCCTTTAAGGCCATCTCCAACCGAATGAGGACCAAATAACTATGTTTAGCCTCATAGTCTTGCAAGAAATTATATTTTAATGAACACTGTCAGGCCATATTTTATACCATCTCCAACTGAGAAGGTCAAAGGATCATAGGCCAAACATAGCCCTTTGACAAAAAACTCATCTCCAATCGAGGGGGCTAAAGGGTCATAGGCCAAACATAATTCATATATATATTATTATTTAATTCAATTAATATGTTAATTAAACTAAAGTACCATATTAATTAATATAAGGTTTTCAAATAGATTTTGAGTGTCACTTGTCACTAAATGAATAAGCCTTCGAATTTCTTATCTTTATATAATCTCAATAATTTTTTCGGATAGGAAAAATTATTGGAAGAGGTAAGAGAATAGAGTGTGAAGAATTGAAATAAAATGAGGTAAGATAGTATAGAATGATGAAAAGTATGTGAGAAATGATATAGGAATGACGTATTTATAGGGGAAAAATTAGATTTTTTCCAAAATATAATATTCAAATGGGCTGGGCTCATCTGGTTGGCTAGAAATGGCCAACCTGCTAGCCTGATTTGGTGGTTTTGGCTTGATTGAGCTCACAACTCTTTTGGCCTAGCCCTCGGTTGAATACGGTTTTCGTGTCATTTCAAGCTATTTTCAGCCCTTTGGTCGGATCAATTGGAGATGGCCTAAGTCCCAACATTTTCCTATTTTGCCCTCTTAGGTTTTCATCCAATTTCAAATTCATACGTCCATCAATTTTTTCAATTTTCATACAATGACTCACGTTTTCGTACTAATGTCATTTAGCCGTTAATCAATCCATCAAATTGACCAGTAAGTAAGTGATAGTAGCCTACACTTTGTTGACATGTTTAATTAGTCATATTTAGTTATTGTTAGGATATAATAGTGCCAAGTGTTACATGTATAGCTTACAATGTGTCTGTGTATCATTGGTTAAGTCTTGAGTTAGTTATAGTTGTGTATTTATAAGACAAGTCAATGTATTGTATTAAATTGAATAGTTTGGTAATAATAATTCAATTTACAAAACTCTCTCTTTACTTTCCCTCTCTACAATTCACAGCTCTTACATTTTCTTATAGTTATCATGGTATCAGAGTTGATCAAGGCTTGCGCCATCGATTGATGATCTTATTGCTTCCGCTCATCTGCTTCTTCGTGTTGTTTGATCAGAGCGTTGCCTTTGTTGCTCTGTAGCAACATATAATCGTTGGAGTTGGTGGAGTCGCGGGTGTTTGTTCGTGGTGATTGTCGGTGAAGTCGATGTCGTCGTCGTCGGAGTTCCTTTGAAACCCTAGTTTTTGGGGATTTATCGAGGTGTTGAGTCGTCAAAGTTCACGAAGGTGATTTTCTTCTATTTGTTTGTTGATTCTTAATCCTTTGATTCTTGATTCTTGTTCGTCTAAACCCTAATTTTTGGGAATTGTTGTTCACGATTCCTACTGTATTCTGTGTTTCTGTGGATTTGTTTATCTGTGCTATGATTGATCTGTTTGTATCTTCACAATGGTTACCTTTGCTCGGTTAATGCTTACACAATCGCCTATTGCTTCTCTGATTCCAAGTGTGGGTAATACTGTTACTGTGAAGTTAGATGACTCTAACTATGTGACTTGGAATTTTCAAATGAAGTTGTTGTTAGATGGTAATGGAATTCGTGGTTTTGTTGATGGATCCATTCCGTGTCCTACCAAATTTGTTGATTCTGAATCTGAAGGGGAGGTTGATAATCATGTGCCTGTAATTTATGATGCATACAAGTTGTGGAAAATTCATGATAAAGCATTGATGATTATTCTTAATGCTACTTTGTCCACTGTTGTTTTATCTTGTGTGATTGGATGTCAGAGTTCTCAAGAAATGTGGCTTAGTCTTAGAGAACGGTTTGCGTACATGACCAGGACTAGTATAATTCAAATGAAAATTGATTTGCAACATATACAGAAAGGGTCTGAATCAATTGATGAGTATCTTCAAAGAATTAATGATACCAGAGATCAACTTCCTACTGTTGGGGTTTTCATATCTGATGAGGATATTGTGATTGCGGCTCTTCGAGACCTACCTTCTGAGTATAACACCATCAAGTCTGTGATTCGTGGTCGTGAAACTCTTATGTCCTTGGAGTCCACTTTGCAAGAAGTTTCAAAGCAAGTTCCTTTGATGTCTACAATGCTAGCTCAATCTTCCAAATCTGGCACACATATGGGTAGTTTTTTCTGGTTCTTCACAGTTTCATGAATCACAGTCACTTCAACAAATGCCTTTTCCAAATCAATTCTCCCAACTGCCTGTGTCTGGACCATTGCTTTTGTGTCTCAAACTGGTTCAGGGTCTTACAACAATTTCCAAGGAAACAATTGGAAGAACAAAGGCAAAGACAAGAAGTTTTTTTTCCGGATCTCAACCTTCTCAATCTCAATTCTCGGGAGGTCCGTCATATCCTCAACGATTTCAATCTGGTGTTCAGCCTTCAGGACAACAAATGTCATCACCTCAGGCTTATCAACCTTTTCAGAAATGCCAAATTTGTGACAAGAAAGGGCATTCTGCTTTGAATTGTTATCAAAATGGATGTCAAATCTGTCATCATGTTGGACATACTGCTGCTACATGTTTTGACATAAACAATTTCAATTTTCAGTCTTTCATTCCTTCACGAGGGTATCAGCCACATCCTCAGGGATATTCAATCTCACAGGCTTCTGGTTCTCAGTTTGTTCCATCCCTTGTTATCTCATCTCCATATCCACCTCATACTGCCTTTTCACCTCAACAATATCATTCATCCGGTGGTGCTCCTCAATCATTCTCTCCAGTTGCACTGAACGCTAGAACTACTAGACCATCTTCAGCTCCACAACAAGAGTTTTGGTTGCTTGATTCTGGGGCTGCCGATCATATGACATCTGATCTTTCTAATCTTCAGATGGCTGCGCCTTATCCTTCTACAAATACTGTTACTGGTGCCAATGGTGAAGGTTTACCTATTGCACATATTGGCAGATCTAATCTTCATACTAAGTCTCATACTTTTCGATTAAATTCAGTACTTCATGTTCCTCAGTTGTCATAACATCTGCTCTCAATGAATCAGTTGTGTCGTGATAATCATTGCAGATGTATCATTGATGATTCTTCTATTTGTGTGCAGGACAAGGTCACCCAAAAGATTCTATTTCAAGGGCTGAGTAACAATGTAGTTTACCCTATTCTAGTGTTCAAACCTTCACCTCATTCTCCAGCAGCATACTTAGGTCAAAAAGTTTCTTCTACTTTATGGCACTGTAGGTTGGGTCATCCAGCTAATTCAATTGTTAAAATAGCTCTTAGTAAGTCCTCTATCCCTTTTACCTGTAATTCATCACCTCACACTTGCATCCTTTCAAGTCTACGTTTTTCTTTATGTATCATATGTCTTAATTGTATAGACATTGCATCCTTGCAAGTCTACGTTTCTGTGTGAATCCAATGTAAATAAGCAATTGGATCTCTTTCTGCCAATGCAAATAAACAGCCACATTTCAGGAAATTTAGGGAGACGTTCAAATGAGATGCAATTAAGCCAAATTAATAAACACAGTCGACTTCAACCATTATTATACGATGAAAATGATATCCGACACAACCTACAATGTGAAAACTCAGACAAGTTAAGGACACAAACTTACAATACTTAGCCAAAGGTTAGCTGCTACCAACGGCAATGAGCAGCGCTGCATCTGCATCTGCATCGAGGCGTCTAAAATTTTTACAACATCTGAACTCGTTTGGCCTACCAACATCATACATCTCGGACTTCAACTTTTCCTTCATACACACTCAATAACTGAGGTACTTGATCGACATATCTGGCCGCATAACTCTCCAAGAAGCGCTTCTCTGACGGCACCAATACAGAACTCAAACTCACGTTTTCAATCCCCTTTATCAATCCTTTCAGCAACAAAACTTTAACAACCAAGCAGCGCTGCATCTGAACTCGTTTGACCTACGAACATCATACATCCCGGACTTCAACTTTTCCTCGATACACACTCAATAACTGAGGTACTTGATCGATATATCTGGCCACATACCTCTCCAAGAACAACTTCTCTACAGGCACCACCACAGAACTCAAACTCACGTTTTCAATCCCCTTTATCAATCCTTTCAGCAACAAAACTTTAACAACCAAGCAGCGGGGGATGAATCTCTTCTCCAAACTGTAACACATGACCTCTGGGGATTTGGCAATCATTACCGACGGCCACCCCATCTTATTCACTAAAAATTCCATTGCTAGCATTAGTTTCTTCTCCGACACAATCATACATATCGGGTGCCTCCTGAAAGCAGAGACTAGATCATCCTCAGACCATCCCCACCTCTTATAAACTTGGCGATTTCGATTACATGCAAACCTATTGCTACCACACAATGCTTTTATTGCCGGCACCGAAGTTGATTTTTGCAGATTAAAACCCATTTGCTTAACCTCGTCCACAACTTTACCAATCTCTTCAGGCTTTACCATTAAAGCTTTTGGGTGATGAGCAAGCAACAGAGAAATGCAGGAATAGGGCATACCTGATTCTCTCAAAATCTCAATATTTGGGGCAACATTCTTGGAGTGGCCTTCCTTGAAAATCCGCGAGCCGTGCTTGAAAACAGAAGCGACATTTTTCTTAGAAATCAAACTCCGAAGGAAATCATAAGTGGGTAGAATCCGGTTGTTCAAGCTCGCAGTCAAAATCTTCGGTTGATACGCCAGAGTTTTTGCAAGGTCCTCCTTTGAAACTCCAAGAGAAGTGAAAAACTCAAGCTTTGGCAAAATGGTCCTCTCAGGATGCAATTGGAAAAGTCTTGGGAATGACCTGACCATCTTCGAGATCTGGGTTGCAGAGAATCCATGGTTTCTGAGAAAGGACAAAACGTAGTCTGGTCTTTCTGGAGAACGCAGCTTGACCCTCTTGGAGGCTGAAATTGCATCTTCTGGGGACAACCCACATGAGCTTATGAGGTAATTGACTGTGAAATCGTTGTGGTTTTCTGAAGTTTCTGAGGTGAAATGTCTGCAGAGTAGCAGCTGATGTTGAAGAGGAAAATGTGAGGGTTTCGGATCTCCAGAGACAAATCGTTTAAATGTGGAAGCAACTCTACTGGAACTGGAAGATTGAGAATAACCCAATCGGAGGGCGAGGGCCTTCAATTTGGAGAGCGATCCCATGTCAATATAGATAGACGATGAATTTCAAATTTTGAATTGGATGGAAACGCCCCCAAAACCTTTCCTGTTCTTCCGTTTAGTCTTTTGGGTTTTCGGTTTGCGTGGTGTTATTCACACATCTTTTCACTTCGCACATCTTTTATTAGTGGATTGTGCTATTTATACACTATTTTTAACCATCAACACAAACTTATTAATTTTCGGTTATCAGATCAAATGAATTATTAAAAAAAATCAAATGATATAAATTAACAAGGAGTTTATGGGATATAAAAATAAGTGTGTAGATAGCACATGATCTTCTCCAATTCGATTCAACGGTAAAAAATTGGGAGAAATGCACAACAGCTGTTTGTCTAACACCACCATAACAAAAAATGTTTAGTCTTATTACAAGTAGAGGAGCTGGATTACCAAACAAGGCCAAACAAACTAATCTCAGTTTTAAAGTGGCGCTATCCACACACGCTTTTTACTATGCACACACATTTTATTATTATTATTATTTTTTCTTCAATTCATTCGATTTGACAGCAAAAAATTAAGAGTATGTAAGAGATAAAAAGGGATATGTGAATAACACTAACTCTCCTTTATTCAGATTAGCTTTTGCATGCATGAGTCTAAGATCAAGTCAACGGAATTGGATCCACTTCAGACCTTTAATGTCTTTACCCTTTAAATCAAAGAGGGTAAAGACAGTGCAAACAAAACAGTGTGGATGCAACATTGATCATATTAAGATCCTTATGGCCTTGCAAAGTAGGCTAACACAAGGGAATCACAATGGAGAATAGTACTGACCACCCAACCATTGTCACTGAAAATAAGGCTAGCTATTTGTGGATAACAACTAGCATAGCAGAACAGGGACAAAGACACAGACAAAAGTTGATATATCAGACACTGATATCTTACACATCTTAAAATTTGATATATGAGACAAAGAATAGCATAACATGAGTTATTTGGCGTATTTTGATTCCTATATTTTCACTCATTATACGATATATATAAGATCCATATGTATAGATATCATCATATCGCTTATAGATTAAATTGAAACCAAAGAAGCAACATATGTGTACATTCTGCCGAAGGCAATTCCAAGATGAACAACATCAAGGACCATTGATCATATAGTTGAATGCACCACAATCATTGAGAGCAGAGCAGGTGAAATCTCAAGTTAATTTCAAATAAGAGAGTATCCGTATAACAAAAACAGCTAGACAGTGGAACGGGAAGACGAAAAAATGAATTTCATCTTTCTTCATCCATGGCTACCAATTGAATTCATCTCTAGAAAAATATACTGAGCCAAAAGCTAGCTGCTGCCAATGTCAATGAGCAGTGCTGCATCTACGATACTACATCAAGGGAGCTACGAACATCATACATCCTCAACTTTAACTTTTCCTTGATACACACTCAACAACTGAGGTACTTCATCTATATATCCGGTTACAAACTTCGCCAAGAAGAATTTCTCTGCAGGGAGCATTACAGAATACAAACTCACATTTTCAATTTCCTTTATCAATCCTTTCAACATCAAAACTTTAACAACCGAGCACCTTGGGATTATTCGCTCCTCCAAACTGAGACTCACAATGGCTGGGTATTTGGCAATAACTCGCGCCGGCCATCCCATTTTGTTCACTAGAAATTCCATTACCTGCATTATTTTCTTCTCCGACTTGGTCATACAATGTGGGAACCGCTTGAAAGCAGAGAGAACATCGTCCTCTGACCAGCCCCACCTCTTATAAGATTCACAATTATGATTCCATATGGACTTACTACACAAAGCTTTTATTGCCATCACAGACGTTGATTTCTCCGGATTAAAGCCCATTTGCTTAACCTCATCCACAACTTTGCCGAAATTCTCAGGATTTCGTATTAGAGAGCTAGGAAAATGAGCTAGCAACAGAGAAATACATGATTGGGGCATACCTAGTTCTCTCAAAATCCCAATATTCGGCGCCAGATTCTTCGAATGGCCTTCCAGGAAAATCCGCGAGCCGTTCTTCAAAAAAGCAACAAAATTTTTCCCAGAAAGCAGATTCCCAAGGAAAAGGCAAGTGGGTTTTATCCGTTTCTGCAAGCTCACATCCAAAAGAGCAGGAACGGAAGCAAAAGTTTTTGCAAGCTCCTCCCTTGAAATTCCAACAGATATGAAAAACTCAAGCTTTGGCAAAAGGGTTTTTTCCGGATAGCCCATGAGGAGTTGCGGGCGTGACCTGATGAGCTTGGAGATCTGGGTTGCAGAGAATCCATGGCTTCTGAGAAAGGACAGAACAGAATCAGCTCTTTCCGGGGATCGCAACTTGACCCGCTTGGATGCTGAAATTGCACCTTCCGGAGACAACCCACAAGAGTTTATGAGGTAATTGACTGTGAAATCGTGGTGGGTTTGTGAGATTTCTGAGACCAAGTGTCTGCAGAGTATCAGACTTTGAAGAGAAAAATCAAAATCCGAGGGTTTTAGATCCCCAACCCCAATAACAAATCTTTTAGTTTTGGGAAATAGAGAATAACCCAATCTGGCGGCCTCCAAGTTGAAGAGGCTTACCATGTTAGATTCCCGGCGATGTCCAATTTCAAGTGGGAAGTCCAAAACCTCGGCCGCGCTTCCGTTCAGAGGGTTTTAGCATTTCTGTCGGGAGAGGCTCTCCCTCTCTTTCACGTTTGTTTTTTTAGAAAACCGAGGAAAATGGTTTGAAAACTTTCGTCTCGTTTGGCAGCTCGGACTGTACTAACTATTTATGTCGGATAAGATAAATAGTCACCGGACAGTACTGACTAAATTAGTCGAGCGTTTGGTGCAGTATCGGATTAATGACCGTATTATTTATACTGTGTTTGGTATTATACCGGATAAGATGAATAAAACTTAAAATTGGTATTATACCGGATAAGAGGAATAAAACTTTAAAAAAAAGTGAAATCATCTTCTTCTTTTTTCACAGATCTCTCTGCACCCATCAAACTCCCTCCTTCTCTCTTCCTTCTTCTTCCCCGACTGCAGAAGCATCCCAAATAATTCTTCCCCACGGCACCCCCAAACTCCCTCCGTCTCTCTCCCTTATTCTTCTTCCCCGACTGCAAAAGAATCCCAAATGAATTCAAACAGCCAGTTGCAGAAGAACCCCAAATTGAAATCATCTCTACTGCATCATGTTTCTTTGCAAGACCCAGTTGTAGGGAGGATGACGAGTAGGCGATAAGGAAGGCCACAAGGAGAAGACGATGAGGACTAGGAGAGCGATGGCGACGCGGAGGACGGCGATGGCGATAGGGAGGACGATGATGCAGAGAGAAGGCGAGAGAAAGAGGGCCGAGTTCTATCCGGTCACTCTGGCGTCGAAGCTTTGCTACTTGTGAAAATCGGCGACGACAACTCTATTTTGTCGCTTCGACTCCGTCTTCCTCTGCGTCAACTGCGACTCTCATCACCCTACGTCTAGCCCCTGCGAGGTCTGTGAGCAAGCTCCAGGACTGAGAGACCGAGGTGAGCAGGGAGGATGGCGAGGCTGCTCTCGAACCTAAAGGCTATGGAGAATCCGGATCTGAACTCTGGTCGTAGAAATGGATCCATATCTGGATCTAGACTACCAGCATGTGGATCCAATGCTTGAAGAAGTTCAGGAGCAAGACATCTGCAGCACGGACGCAGTTGGTTTGGTGTGGCGGTCGTGAAGATGGAAGGGATAGCGCCCCGACTAATTATCCCGAGCTTTTGTGGTGTTTCAATAGTACGGTGTCAACCGTATAAAATTTGATAGACCGGATAATTAAGCGGGTGCTTATTTAGTACGATAGTGCACCAAACAACTGCTCCCGTATTATTTATCCTATTCGGTGTTTTATACGGCGTGCCAAACGAGGCCTTTAGTTTTAATAATAAGGACAAAATAAATGGTAAAATAAATAGTACCAGGTTTGACTTTTTAATGTAAAAATGTGATTTTTCGTTAATGTGAAATGTATCATGAACTTTTTGTTAAAACTCTCTTTTTTTTTTCTTGGTTGAATAAAGTGCAAAATAGTACGAAAATGCTATTTGGGCTTAAGCCTTTTCAAGCTTAATTGGGAATTAGTGCAATTCTTCGAGGTGTGGGATACATTAGGCTTTGACATTTAAAAATTACGAACTTTATATGGGCTTCGCATTGAGGACTTATGTGAACCGGTACGGTAGCGTCTTGTATCAATAAAATAAATACGCGTAAATATTTATTTACATATTCTTGTTTTTGTGACACGGGATGTCATGTGATTGTGTACTTGTACCATGTAAGTTGGTTTCCTGCACATAACCCGAAAGAGCGGCGTAGATGACGATATAATAATCAAATATTAATGTCATCTTAACAACGTTATATTGATGTACTAATACCATGTATCAACTCGTACCAAGAAATTTCTGTTGAGCATCAACGTCGTTACCATGGCATGGATATTCAATTGCCACCCACGTTAATCTTCGGGTCATGTGCTGCCCATGCACACGATTCGTGTGCGCATGGGAGAAAAACTGAAGCAAGCACAAGGTAAAAATAACCAAAAAAAGTCCCGCACAAGGTAAAGAAATTACAATGAAACAGGCCCAAAAGGAGGAGTCTATAGAAAGACTGTCTTCCTTGTATTGTAAGTTCTGAATCAGAGGAGTGTCACATTTTCTGACAAAGGCAACAACAGATACGAATTACCCTTGAAGAATTCAAATGCGACACAGATCAACTTACCACGAATAATAAAAATTATAAATATAAAACAAGAAGAAGAAAGTTTCATTGGACAATTTGAGCTTGCTTTGTGGCTGTTTCGGGTTTTCGATTACCTTTGAAGAATTGCACCAGAAGAATTGTGGAAGAGATTATAACTTTGAGTACCAAGTTGTTGATTGCAAACAAGGAAGACAAAGGATACCAAGCAATAGACATCAAGCACCCAAGCACAACAGAGTTTATGTGGTTCAGTCTCTATCCACGACCAACATACACGGCCATAAATTAGGTGAACTGGGATGTGCACTCGTTGTAGAGAAAGTACGACTTCACAGCATGAATAACCTGATGCAAATATAACGAATCCAGCATCACATTGTCCGTGACATAAGTAATGAGCTTCCATAGTGTTCTATCCTTCCCACGCAAAATGACTTGATTACAAATCCCTGGGATCTCTATTCCCTCGTAGCAAGTCCACCCCTAAGGACTTTGTGCCATCACCCAGCCAATTTATCTACTTCAGTGAACATTAATAGACTCAAATGAACAGTAATAGGCCAATGCACTTCACCCCTAAAAAAATGCGCTGGCACCCAGCCCATTTAAAATATTTTTAAATTTTTTCTAAAAGAATAAAAAATAAAATAGTTTTAATTTCGGATATAATTTTTAACCAATCTCGTCATACTACGTGTCATTATCTGAACGTATTATTTTGTGAATAGTTTTAATTTCCCTTATCCATCTAATTACCAGTAATCGGGTCATGAGTAGTGTGAACCCAACATTCACACAACATAACATCTTCAATGAGCTTCCACGAAGACATTTTTTTCTCTTAAAGTGTAGAAAATATTGAAATGTAGATAGTATAGAAAGTGTAGAAAATATTGAAATGTGGTATAAGGTGGAAGATGAGGGTTAGGTATTTATAGAAAAAAAAATAACTTTTTTAAAATTTTACTGTATTTAAAAAAAAAAATTTATAATTAATTTTAATGTAATTAATTAATCTGGACCGTTGAATTTGAAAAATATTCAAATCCAAGAGCCAAGGATCTACCATGTGGCCAATGGTCATAAATCTGACCGTTGGGCCTTTTTTTTCTTTTTTTTGAGGAAAAAACATGGACCGTTGATCTGTGATCGGACGGTCCAGTTTAAAAGTAAAATTAAATTATTTTTTTACCGTTGGAAATCCAACGGCTCTGAGCATGCCACGTCGCTGACTGCATCTGAAGCACAAGTGGGCTGACAACGCCTACCCCCTTGTCCCCTACTCGCGACCACGCGCGAGTGCCCTACACACGCCAACCAAAAAGACCGGCTCTTGGGTTTGTCAAAAATGGGCTGGTTTGGGTGTCAGGCAACTTTGTAGGCTGGAGTAAATGGACTGACCCTTAGCTTGATATTTGGACTGGGTGCTGGGCAATGTTTGCTCCGGTGGACATGCTCTCAAGAACCGAATTTATAGCCACAACGGATGCAATTTTTTTTGCTAAGGCAAGTGCTAAAAAAACAGCAAAAGTGATTCACAACGACACAATGATACTTTATCTAGGTCACGGCCACTGAAAAAAGGCTAGCTAAACTAAACTAAAGACTAAACTGAATCCCATAAGAAGCAAGTAAAGGTGTACTTTCTATCAAAACCAATTTTGAAGACCAACCAAATTCAAGAACCAACAACGCAACTCGGACTGCAGGTTTTTCGGATAAGATAGTATATATAACTAAACCATCTAGTCAGTAGAGTCAAAGATGAACAATTGTTATTTCTCTTTGATCATGACTAACAACTGAGCATAAGTAAACCAATATCGAAAAGTTGGCTTTTACCTCTCCTGACTAGCCAATGTCATACATCCTGGATTTCAACTTTGCCCCCGATACACACTAAGTAATCCAGGTACTTCATCTATATATGTGGCCACACACCTCTGCAAGAAGACTACACACCTCTGCAAGAAGACTTTCTCTGTAGGGTTCATCAGATAATACAAACTCACATTTTCGATTTCCTTTATCAATCATTTCAACAACAAAACTTTAACAACTGAAAACCTCGGGATAATTCTCTTCTCCAAACTGAAACTCATAATAGTCGGACATTTGACAATTGATCTTTGCGGCCATCCCATCTTGCTCACTAAAAAATCCATTACCTGCATTATTTTCTTCTCCGACTTATTCATACAAGGCGGGAACCGCTTGAAAGTAGAGAGAACATCATCATCTGACCAACCCCACCGCTTATAAGCTTCACAGTTACGACTCCATATGGACTTACTATTACCACTAGATAATGCTTTTATTGCTGCTACAGATCTTGATTTTTCCATATCAAATCCCATTTGCTTAACCTCATCCACAACTTTAGCAAAATTCTCAGGCTTTTGTGTTAAATATCTAGGAAAATAAGCCAGCAACAAAGAAATACATGATTGGGGCATACCGAATTCTCTCAAAATCTCAATATTGGAGCCACATTCTTCGAATGGCCTTCCGAGAAAATCCGCAGGCCACCGTTCTTAAAAAAAAACAACGAAGTTCTTCTTAGAAAGCAGGTTTCTAAGGAACTGGCAAGTTGGTAGAATCCGCTTCTCCAAGCTTGTGACCAAAAGATGCGTTTCATATGCCAGAGTTTTTGCAAGGTACTTCCTTGAAACTCCAAGAGAAACGAAAAACTCAAGCTTTGGCAAAAGGGTTTTCTCCATATTATAATTGAGAACTCCTGGGCACGACCTAACAATCTTGGAAATCTGGGTTACAGAGACTCCATGGTTTCTGAGAAGGGACATAACAGAGTTTGCTCTTTCCGGGGATCGCAACTTGACCCACCTTGAAGCTGAGGCCATCTCCAACCGATGGCCGGTCAGACGGCTCGTTTTAGCCCTCTGGCCCTCCAAGATTCTCAAAGATATTAATATTTTAATGAACAGTACATGGCCATATTTGTCTCCATCTTCAACCGAGGGCCAAGGGGCTCGTTTTAGCCTGTCACAAAAAATCGTCTCCAACCGAGGGCCAGAGGGCCATAAGGCCAAACATAATTTATTATTTAAAAACTACAACTTAAAATAAAATGAAACAAATTTTGTGAAATAGAAGTTATAGGAAAAAATGGAATTTAAAAAAAAATATGAAACAAATTTTGTAAAATAAAAGTTATAGGAAAAAATAGAAGTTATATGAAATTTTTTGTATAAATGTACTTCTATCGGTTATAACCGACAGTAATACATTTATATTAAGTAATCTAATGCATTCTTGTCGGCTATAACCAACAGAAATAACAAAACATTAAAAAAAATGGCCAACCCCGGGCTGGCTAGTTGGCTGCATGCAGCCAACCCTTTCCGACTCCGTGGAGCCCTCCTAGATTCTAGAGCCCTCTGGCCTAGCCCTCAGTTGGAGACGGTTTTCGGGCTATTTTTAGCCATCTGGCCCTCTGGACCTTTCAGTTGGAGATGGCCTGAAATTGCACCTTGTGGAGACAACCCACATGAATTAATGAGGTAATTAACTATGAAATCGTGGTGGTTTCTGAGATTTCTGAGGTGAAACGTCTGCAAAGTATCTCGTTTTGAAGAGTAAAATGTGAGGGTTTTACATCTCCGACAACAAATCTTGTAATTTTGGAAAATAGTGAATACCCCAATTTGTCGGCCTTCAGGCTGAAGAGGGTTGCCATGTTGGACGGCGTCGGCATTGATCAATTTCAGGTGGAAAATCCCAAACTTCGGGGGCTCTGTGAAAATTTACTGGCAACTTTTGGGCTTGGGTTGAGAGAGCATTTGTTTGCTAAATTCTAAATTTTGGGTTTTAGGCTTCTAGCAACACTTAGGGGCGTTTGTTGGGAGCGACTATCTCGGACTGGACTACCTTCTGGGACTAAGCTGGATTGACTTAGACTAAACTAAGCTGGACTGACTTAGTAAAGCGTTTGCTGCAGTGATGGACTAAAAGAATGATAATTAACAACTATAATATTATATTATTTAATACACATTCAATAATAATTTATTATTAATTTAATATATTTTATTCAAGCTTTTGCCCTTTTTTATGTGTCTAGAACACGCTTTTGTTTCGTCCCCTTTATTAATTCAACAGTATTTTCATTTTTTATCCAACCTCTCTCTAGACTCTTTTTGGAGAGTTCTTTCTTTACTTACTAGTTTTGTCCCTCATAACACTCATTCCATCATTTGTCCTGCAAAACCACAACCTTCAAAATCGTTTTTCCTGTGCAAAAACGTCCTCAAAACTACTCTCTCCTCCGTCTTCGTCTATCCATTGCTCTTCTTCCCAAAGCTACTTTCTCCCATTCTCTATCCATTTCTCTCCAAAATTTTATGGGAAAAAGGAAAATTTTCTTGGAATTTTGGAGAATAAGGAAGAATTTTTCTATCAAGATTCTTGTTGTTATCGTTTTGCATTTTTTTCTTTTCGAATTTTGGTGTTGAGATTTAGGTAGCGGTGAGGCTGGGTTTCAGATCTGGGAAACGAAGTTGCCCAGAAGCATGCTTACGGGCTTGCGGACTTGCAGCGTTTATAAACTTGCATCGTGCAATCATTTTTGGAGATGGGATTAGCAATCCCATGGTTTTTGGGGGGTTTAGATAAAACCCGCTAGTCTCTTCTTTAGTCGAAGCGAGTGAGAGCTAATCTCATTAAACCTAAGCCTTCCAGGAAACAAATACGGGACTGGACTAAGAGTTAGTCCAGTCCAGTCCAGTGAATTTTAGTGAGGGTAAATAAACACCCCCTTATTGTAGTCTAAGACCTACTTGGAATGTTGCTTTTACATCACCGTGAATTCGAATTTCGTTAACTCTCTAATTTAACATATAATTTAACAAATTTATCTTTTAACAAAAAATAAAAATTTGGATTCAAACTCACATATTTGTCTACTAACAAATAAAATTAGCTCTATAAATAGTGGATGTCACTTAACTCTGCAGACCTAAATTTCAGCACTTAAAATGTATTAATTGTTGTGGATTGATTTGAACTTTAAGGGGGTGTTTGTTTGACCTCCTTAAGACCTAGTTTGGGAGTGAGGTGCTTAAAAAAAAAGCACCCATGAAAAAAAGCTGTGAGGGTTTTAGGTGTTTGGTAAATTGAAAAAAAAGGCTTATTTTGGAAGCTGCTGTGAAAATAAGCTGAAATCAAAGGAAAAAGCTGAAGCTGCTATTTGCAGCTTTGGAAAACTGGCTTTTTTTTCAAAGCACACGGAGCTACAGTGCTTCTTTAATGAAAAGACCCACTATTATACTGCTTTTTTTTTCTTTCCAAAAGCACTTTTACAAAAAAATTTACCAAGCACTCTGCTGATTTATTTCACAGCCGCTTATTCTCACAGCAGCTTTTTTTCAAAGCACAGCAATACCAAACCAGCCCTAAGTTTCATTGGACTGGACTACTTGGGTAGGATTATTACTCTGTGTTTGGTGCAAGCCATGATTGAGTTTAGTGGGATTAAGTCGGACTCGTGCCGACTAAATCCTTCGTTAACTGGGCTTAGCGAGAGCCCAAAAAAGGAGGGGATTGCTAGTCCCGTTTCCCCGCTTTCCCTCACTTCGCCTCACCCCACGCCTGAGAACTTGCCCTCCCACTATCTTTCTCCCCACCTCCCTCTCGTCTGTCCATAAGATCGCCAAGTCAGAGACCCAGAAAACCCAAAAAAACTCAGAAACCGAAAGCAGATTCAACCCCATCTCCCACCTTCGAGCCACTCATGCATGCATCCTGCCTCCAACTCCTAAATTTTCATTTTCATTCTTGCTCTTTGGTTTGATTTTAAGATTTGCAAGGGATTTTGTGAGAGGAATAGAAGAGGTAGAAAGATATTTGCAGTGAAGAGGAAGAGAGAGATTTACAAAATCTTCGAATCCGAGACCATCCAAAATCAGATTATCACCCAGGGAGTTAGACAGGAAAAGAGGTAGAGGGGAGAGAGAGAGGGGAGGGATGTAGTGAGCGGACAAAAAAAATGAGAGAGGAAGAGGATTAAAAGCTTGATCAAAATAAATGATTCTAGAAAGGAAAATGATAATTTAATAATAAAATATTAGTATATATAGATTAAATTAATGATAAAATATTGTAAATATAAAATTTAATAATATAATATATGAGTCCTGCTTTTTAGTCCGACACATCATCAAACGCTTCACTAAATCAGTCTAATTTAGTCTATTCTAAGCCAGTCCAGCTTAGTCCCTAAAGCTAGTCCAGTCCGAGATAGTCCGGTGCAATAAACGCACCCTAATTGTTTTTATAGGAATTTTTTTGTACTTAACTAACTATTTGCAACATCGTCACATGATGACTATTTATATACACATGCAGTCAACACTCAAGAAGAAGTTTTAATCTTAATTTCATTAAAAATGTGATTATGTAAATCTTAATAGACGATGTCTAATATTTTATAAATAATTTTGTTTACATTAAGAGTGCGATTATATAAATCTTAATAGAGGATGTGGAATATTTTATGATAGTTTCGTTGTTGTACTGCAGCACTGAGTGGAAATCATGCTACAATAGCCAAACGGCTCTAGTACATTACAAATCAGCTCAATCATTTTCCCCCAAAAGAACCCAAACAGTGGCCACAAGTTGATAAGACAAGTGCTACTTCCTTACGTTGCCACCCCTTCTTCAGTAACTTTTGTTTTGTGATATTTTTTATTTTATTTAATTTGATAGTTAAAAATTAAGAAATATATGTAAAAGATAAAAAAAAATAACATATGGATAAATTTTGCTAGTATAGGCTTGTCTTCTCTAACTTTAACTTGCATGATTCTTATCCGTTGACGGCTTGTGCCACATTATTTTCGAATTAAGCATCTTGGTATTCAGGTTTGTCATACTTTTTTTTTCCTAACTTTGTGGTGTTGCTCAGTTTGTTTTGCAGGTTTAGATATTTAGGTTTGATTTTTGAAGGGTTAGGTTACACATGCCCCTCTTTTCTTTGTATTATTCTTGTTTTTGTTTTTAGAAGGCTATGATTTATGTCCCATTTCTTTTTCATGTATTTTTTTTTTATGAGAGGTAAAATTTATATCTCCTGATTAGGTATATTTTTTTCTTTTCGTTATTAATAAAGTTTTTCTCGTACAGTCAAGTTTTCAAAAAAAAAAAAAACATATATATATATAAATTATTTTCATAGCAATTCAATTGCAGTCACATTCGATATGTAACATCACTAGTCCACATGGTCGGTTTAGGGTTTAGGAGGAAAAACCATACATTACGGCTTTTGCCAAAAATAGACTATGCACTATTGCAACTTGCACGCCATCTGTGACCAACAAAAAGAAAACAGCATGAAGTCTGTAGTACGTAAAAAATGATGTGTGAATAATATTAATAAAAAATAAAAATGAAAACATTTGCAACCATTTCACACCATTTTTCTATATTCTTATTTTTGCTCTCCAACCATATTATTAGTCCGTTTAAAAGTGTTTATATAAATTTAAAAGCGTTTTATTTTTCTTTAAACTTTGACATACTTAAAAAAGCATTTTACTGGAAGCATTTTGAATAGAAGTACTTTTTAAATGAGCATTTTCAAACCAACCAGCTGTATTTATATTAATTCAAATTTATGGCTATGAGATGATTGATATCTTGATAAACTCTGTAAAAAAAGAAGATCTTGATCAATACGTGGATATATTTTAAATTAAATATAATTATTAATTTTCTATCAAAAATCTAACGGCTAAATATTTTAGATTTACGATATTTAGTTGTACCATCTTTTGAATGGAGATAGAACGTATGAATTAAATTTCTATTAGAGAGATGCTAGCACAATTAAATAGTAAAAATAGCATTTTTGAATATTTTATGATGTCAAATATTCCGAAACACACTAAAAAATCCAAAAAGAAAATCGAAAGAAAACAATGATGTGGTTTCATTTTGTGGCGGAAGAAGCGGGTTTGAGGACTCAGTGAAAAGCAGCCGACCTAGCCAACCTTCCTTTTACTCCTCACAGAAAGCGAAACAAAATCTTAAAATAGTAATAAAAAAAAAATTTGAAATAGGTCCAATTTATAAGCCTATTTTTAAAATAAATTCAATTTTTAATGATTTTTAATTTTTAAAATAAGTTTTATTTTTAATTACTTTGATCCATATCAAAAGATGAAAAAAAAAGAAAAAAAAAAAAAAACCCGTTGCAACTCGCAAGTTACAAGACAAGAAACAAGCTCCTCTCTCTTTATCTCTCTAGTTTAAGCTCCTCTCTCTATCTCTCTATCTCTCTAGGTTCTCTCTCTAGTTTCTCTCTCTTTATTTTCTTCCTTTCTCTCTCTAGATTCTCTCTCTAAATAGTCTAAAACCCTTTTTTCTGTGTTGGTGTAGATTCATTGTTTGTTAGCCCAACACCCAACTGATCATTCATTTCTCTCAAATCTCCATTTTCTCTCCCCTATTCATTTATGGATCTGCCCTTTCCCACTAGCGACCCGACCTTTTGAGCTCTCCCGGAGCTCCGAGAACCCGAAACCCACCCCGATTCCAATCGATTCACTTCAGCTAAGCAGCCGGAGTCCGATGAAGGTCCCGTGCTGCTCCGTCTGCCAGACCCGCTACGACGAGGAGGAAAGAGTTCCGCTTTTGCTTCAGTGCGGCCATGGCTTCTGCAAGGACTGCTTGTCCAAAATGTTCTCTTCCTGTCCCGATACTACCCTCGTCTGCCCCCGCTGTCGCCACGTCTCCGTCGTCGGGAACTCCGTCCAGGCGCTGAGGAAGAACTTCGCCGTGCTCGCCCTGATTCACTCCAGCTCCAATGCTGTCTCGTCTGCTGCCGCCGCCAATTTCGATTGCGATTACACGGACGACGAGGATGGGGACGATGATGAGGATGACGATGGGGACCGAAGGTGTGCTCGTGGGTCCCACACGTCGATCTCGGGCGGGTGCGGGCCGGTGATCGAGCTGGCGGTGCACCCTGACTTGAAGTTGGTGCGGCGGATAGGGGAGGGCAGGCAGGCTGGGGTTCAAATGTGGACTGCCGTCATCGGAGGTGGAGGAGGGAGGTGCCGCCATCGGGTTGCGGTGAAGAAAGTGGCAGTAGCGGAGGAGACGAGTATGGATTGGGTGATGGGGCAGCTGGATAATTTGCGGCGGGCATCGATGTGGTGTAGGAATGTGTGCACATTTCATGGGGCTATTAAGAGTGAAGGCACCTTGTGTCTTGTTATGGATAAGTGTTATGGATCGGTTCAGTCCGAGATGCAGCGCAATGAGGGCAGGCTTACTTTGGAGCAAATTCTAAGGTTTTGTGGTTTCAAATTGCTATCTTTTCATTTTTATCTTCGAAAGGTTATGTACTTTTTATAATTTGCGTATATTCTGATTGATTTGTATGTGTCACTGCTCGCGTGTGTGTGGAAAGTAATCTAATTTCTTGGTTTGTGTGGTAATTCTGGATTGTTAGTTCATAAAGGTTGTTTTGCGAGTGGAGGAAATTCTCGTGGATGTCGATTTAGTGGGTAAAGTTTTGTGCTTTCTGATTCATTCAGTCATGGATTATGAATTTGTTGACTGTCTGAATAAGCAGAATATGGAACTAATTCAACCTACATTTTCTTGAGTGGATGCATTTTTTAACAAATGAGCATAAAAGCAGTCCTACCCGCAAGAGCGGAGTCAAGAATTTTCAATTGGGTGGGCTAGCTATTTTTTGTTTCTTTTAGGATTGGGCGTATACTCTTAAGAGACTAGAGACTAAATTTATGTGAGTTTAGTGCTATTAGTTTTAATTTGGGTTGTTTGCTAGGTATAATTTGATAGACAAACACTCAATATAAGCAAAATTATAGGCGGATTTCTTTTTTTAGTTGCCTAAAGGCCAACTAGGCTGCAGCCCAAGGTAGACTTGTATGTGTCTCCGCCAATGCATTCTTGTCTCAATGTCTTACTATGCAAGTGGGATGGTATTATGTTGAGTTTGATATAGCATAATCCCACGTGAGACCCTAACACTACAAATATCACCCTTTTCATTCAGTGCTAACTTAGGATACAAGTTATATTGCAATCACCAAATTGTGATGGCTTCCATTCCCATAAATGTTGTCCTCACTAAAAGGCTTTAAAGGGGGACAATTCTTGACCTTTCTTACTTAGCCAAACGTACTTTCTATTCCACTATATAACTCTTTTTTTTTTACCCCGAAAATGGGAATTAGAAACGTTAAAAGAATGTTGATTTGCTCACAAGGGTTGATGTTGATTTACAGGTTTGTTTATGTGACTTGAGAGTAATGAATGGACATGACAGAACATGTATAAATGCGAAAATTCGGGTTTGTTGGTTGAATGAGACATAACAAGAATTTCCCGACCTGGAAATCAAGCTTATTCATAACCTTTCATTCGATACTCCTATAAATTCTCTAAATCCATTGAAATTAGTTGTCAGATTTAACCATATCACTCTTAATATTGTTAGATTTGTATTAACTTTACTGTTCTAGTCATTAGCTGGAAATAAATCTGCCCAATTAATTGCGAAATTGTGAACAGCTGTATCAATTTATTAAGTAAAAAAAGAGACTTTAATAAAAATGATTTTCCTTGTTGATTTTCCTTGTTAATTTTCCCTTCCATAGAACTAAATAATCAACATAATAAATGCATTGTTTTACAAGATCAAGTGTTAATTGTAGTTACCCTGTCCTCCTTTAACCACCGTTCGTACTACAAATGTTTGGTAACTGATGCAAACATTTTATTTATGTTGATTAGCAATGAGGAAGAAAAAAGAATTTTAAACTCGGAAATATTGAATGAATATCTCATTTGTTCTGAAATATCTTCCGTCTCATATACGGGAAGCTTAAACTGATTCTTGTAGAATTGTTTATCTTTCCTACACAGTGAAG
The DNA here is from genome assembly GCF_916048215.2 of Malus sylvestris. Taxonomy (NCBI): domain Eukaryota; kingdom Viridiplantae; phylum Streptophyta; class Magnoliopsida; order Rosales; family Rosaceae; genus Malus; species Malus sylvestris. The sequence continues at coordinate 4,240,359 of NC_062266.1, forward strand.
CTTTCTCTAATTCTGTATCTATGAGGTAGGAGTAGGAAATACTAATACAATAAAAGTGATCTGGAATATCATTCTGATTTTCTAAATGCACTTTTGAATCCGAATGCTGAGCTTTAGACTATGAGAACAAATATAGAAAAATTGTGTCTTCACCGAAAAATACATAACGTCTATTCTGTTGTCCATGCAACCAGCTTCCAAAGAGAGCACGGGGTTTGCTTCGCATCTCCTGTCTTTATTTGAAATGTTTTGGAAGTTAATAAATAGAAATTATTATTGTCATGTATATGATTATACTTATATATTCTACACATATTGGAGTCATTTAATTTGAGGCTTAAGTTCTAATTCAGCTAGAGGTTAACTAATCCAAGCTTACCAATGTGCAAGTTTAATAGTTTATATAATATCTTTTGTTAGTAACTACTAGCTGGCATTAAATCTTGTCTTGACGTTTATTTGAAATGTTTTGGAAGTTAATAAATAGAAATTATTATTGTCATGTATATGATTATACTTATATATTCTACACATATTGGAGTCATTTAATTTGAGGCTTAAGTTCTAATTCAGCTAGAGGTTAACCAATCCAAGCTTACCAATGTGCAAGTTTAATAGTTTATATAATATCTTTTGTTAGTAACTACTAGCTGGCATTAAATCTTGTCTTGACGTTTTGAGTGCTTGCCATTTGTAGATACGGGGCTGACATTGCGCGAGGAGTAGCTGAACTTCATGCAGCAGGTGTTGTTTGTATGAATCTAAAACCGTCCAATCTTCTTTTGGATGAAAGTGGTCACGCGGTAGTTTCTGATTATGGAGTTGCTGCAATTCTGAAGAAACCTTCCTGCCGGAAAGCTCGATTGGAGTGTGACACCTCAAGGATCCATTCTTGTATGGAGTGTACGATGCTCAGCCCCCACTATGCAGCTCCAGAGGCATGGGAACCAGTGAAGAAGTTACTGAATCCATTTTGGGAGGATGCTATCGGTATTTCTGCAGAGTCAGATGCATGGAGTTTTGGTTGTACATTGGTAGAAATGTGCACTGGTTCCATTCCGTATGTGGAGCAACATACTGTATATTTGAAATTTCTCATTTGTTTTCCCTTTGTGAAATGAGTTTTAGTACAAGCTGAAATTCATTGTGCAGATGGGCTGGTTTAAGCACTGAGGAAATTTATCGGGCTGTAATCAAGACTCGGAAACTACCTCCACAATATGCAAGTGTAGTAGGTGTTGGAATTCCTAGAGAATTGTGGAAAATGATTGGCGAGTGCCTGCAGTTCAAGGCATCAAAAAGACCATCTTTTAATTCAATGCTAGCCACTTTTCTTCGCCATTTGCAGGAGATACCACGCAGCCCTCCTGCAAGTCCTGATAAGTAAGAATTCAAAGTTCTGATTGTGCCCTTGAAGTTTCTGGTATTTTTGTTTGTGGCATCTTGACTTAATCCTAGCTGATATCGTTGGATGAGACACACAAATATATATATATATATATATATATTTACAAATAAACAACCTCCTATAAGATGATCTATTTTGTTGAATGCTAAAACGGGATCCCATTGTTGGGCTGCTCACAATGTGGTTCAGCAATCTGAACAGTAAACTATCCCTGCAAAAAATCAGCAAAATCGGAAATTGTTTTGCCATTGGATTATCATCATGAACACCTCGTTGGTTATTGGAAACATTGTGTTCGTCTATTTGTTGTGCTAGTTAGAAGACTAAACGATTTTCAACTTTTGAGGTTCTGTAAGGATGATCCTTCAGGAGGTCCTAGAAAGTGAACAGTTTGGATAATTTGACCACATTTATGATTAGGGCTGAAAAGGGATGGGTATGTAAATGTATATACAATTTATATTTTTAATAACTTGAGGTATCTGATGAATCTTCGAGGGCAGAAGAAATGTCGTAGCTCACTGTGTTTTAGCCAATTTCATTAGATTTACATCAAAAGGGAAAGTTACTTATATCTTCAGTGTTTGAACAGTGTTTTAGCTAAATGCTCTGGATCAAATGTGATGGAACCATCTCCTGTATCTGAATCAGAAGTTTTTCAGGGTAACCCCACTCTTCTGCATAGACTTGTGTCTGAAGGGGATGTGCGCAGTGTTAGGTTAGTGCACTTTATCGAGGAATTATTTGAGCTATATTTTTTTTTTAAAACACATTTTCTTTACCTTATTCTCCTTGTCACACTTCTTTGGTTGTCCAGAGATCTGCTTCAAAAGGCTTCAGCAGGGAGTGATAACAGTACAATATTGTCTCTATTAGAAGCTCAAAATGCTGATGGCCAAACTGCTCTCCATTTGGCCTGTAGACGTGGCAGTGCAGAACTTGTTAATGCTATTTTGGAGTATCAAGAGGCAAATGTGGATGTCTTGGACAAAGATGGGGATCCTCCACTAGTTTTTGCATTAGTAGCTGGATCCCCAGAATGCGTTCATGCTCTCATTAACAGAGGTGCTAATGTGAGATCTAGGTTGCGAGAAGGCTTTGGTCCCTCAGTTGCTCATGTCTGTGCCTATCATGGCCAACCTGATTGTATGCGTGTATGTGTCAGTTGGATATTTAATGAGATTTCATTTTTGCTTCATAACGTGCTGGAAGGTGCACTTTTAAGTTCTTTAACATATACTTTGCATGACCTCAGGAGTTACTAATGGCTGGAGCGGATCCTAATGCGGTGGATGAGGAAGGTGAATCTGTACTGCATAGAGCTGTTGCAAAGAAATATACAGATTGTGCCCTTGTTGTTCTGGAAAATGGGGGCTCTAGGTCAATGTGTGTTTTGAATTCAGAAAAGTTTACGTAAGTACACAGTTGATTTTCATTCTTTTTCCCCCTATAAGAACAATGTGCATGCAAGCTATCTGAAAATGAAATTCATTGACGATGTGTTTATGCAATATATTTGTGTTTTTTTTAATGTGCACAATCCACTGAGCCTTAATCAGGTTTTAGTAAATATATTCAAGCTTTCTTAATTTATAGACAGGCAGGGTTTACCTGCTGGTGATGTGTCAAAATTTTTTTAACTGTATACAAAGTGTGCAGTATGGTTGGTGAATTCTACTAATTGAGCCCTTTTGGAGTCATTGGCTTATTGTTTCCTGGCCTGTGATTCAAACTACATGCTTAATATACCCGACAATTGTCACTTATTTCCTTAAGCATATTTGTTCTGTAGCTTATATTTTTATAGGCTTGTAAAATTATCAGAGTAGTTGCATGATTTTGCAAATTGCAAGTGGATTAAAACTACTTATATTTTTGGTCTTGATTTTTGATTTGCCTGTTACTTTCTTATTGTATCATAGACCATTGCACTTGTGTGTGGCAACATGGAATGTTGCTGTTGTTAGAAGGTGGGTGGAAGTTGCAACACCAGAAGAGATTGCTGATGCAATTGATATACCAAGTTCAGTTGGCACTGCATTGTGTATGGCAGCTTCTCTAAAGAAAGATCATGAAATTGGTAATCCTAGATCTTTGGAATGTTTGGTTCATTGATATGAACTTCTAATTCTTTTTGGTGATTCTTTGTTTACAGCCAGTTTTAGAGGCACTTTGATATATTGATTATTTTTTGGACTTTGGTTGATGTGATTATAGAATCCAATAATTGACATATTGAGTATATAACTAATCAATACCTACTCAGTTTTTTAATGTTGAAACCAGTATCTTGGCACGCACTTCATGCATGCCAATTTGCTTTTTATGCACAATTTTTATTTATTTTTGTCATAAAAAAATTACTTATATTCTTTAAATTTGAAGTTTTTCCTATTTTTCTCCTTTTACATATGCACAATTGCATACTTCCAAAGTTTTGAAATGCTTGTTGATGAATATTTACAAGCTCCATAACTATAGTAGTACATCGTCATAAAAATGGTCAAGAGATCTAGCTAATAGGCCTGTAGATACAGATTAAGAACTTCTAAACTATTTCTTTTATCTGGTATAAGCCTTTCCCTTGGTTAACGTTTTATCCATCCATGATTACTTGTAGGGCGGGCACTTAACCCCTTGAATCCCAATTTTTTTTAAATAAATGTTTTATCCAGCCATGATGACTTGTAGGGTGGGCACTTAAATTTTGGATCCCAAATATTTTGTCAACAAAAAAAAGATGTCATATTAAACTCTGTCTGCCTGTCTCTGTCTGCTATTTTCCCTTGTGTTCTTTCTTTCCCATGTCATTTCGTTCTGAAGTTTTCTTCGTCCCCCCCTCTCCTCTTTTGATATAATTTGTATCATCTGATATTCATAGTGTTCTGAGATAAATTTTAGTGGCTTCTGTGCTTTGTTATTTACTTTTATCCAGAGACCTCACTTAGTGGGAAAAGGCTTTGTTGTTGTTGTTGTTGTATATGTTCATTAATGTAAACTCCATATGTTCATTAATGTAAACTATGTTGCTACATTTCAACTGACCCGAGAAATCTTGTTTGCTTGCACTTTGTATATCTTTCCTTTGTTGGTTTTTATGTTTTAAGCACACCAGTGGATAAGTAAAGTTAATTTCATTTGTGTTTGTCAAGTGTTCTAATTGAAGCTATTAAGAAATTTTTGTTATTATCAGTTTTAATATTCATACCTGATGCTGGTTGTAGAAGGAAGAGAAATGGTGCAAATTTTGCTAGCTTCTGGAGCAGATCCAACTGCTCAAGATTTGCAGCATGGACGGACAGCTTTGCATACAGCTTCAATGGCCAATGAAGTTGAGTTGGTCAAGGTATGGAGGACAGCTTCCTACTACATAATATCAGAATGGAAACCCCATCTCATGATTTTTGGTCATCTATCCTCTATGTGTGCGTTAATGAAGTATCAACACTTTGGAAAACTTTGTATTTTCTTGCTAGATTATACTTGATGCTGGAGTTGATGTGAACATTCAGAATGTACAAAATACAATTCCTCTTCATGTAGCACTGGCCAGAGGGGCAAAGTCATGTGTTGGACTGCTTTTATCTGCTGGAGCAAATTATAATTTGCAGGTTTTTCTTCAATCTCTTGAAATTGCATGTTTTTGTCAGTTATATGTTCTCATGGTATCTCAATTTGTTGGAACTGAGTTGTGATAATAATACCCACATGTTATATTGAATACATAGTCTTCTAATCACAGCCAAAGACACTATTTGATATATGCTCATGTGGAGGCAATCTCGTGAGGAGTGAGTTAGGATTTGCAGGCTATCCGTTTTCAATATGGATGATTGATTGGATGTTACCAAGATTTTAGCCATAACAAATATTTCCTATACAAGTCCTTGAGTTACGCCATTGTTATAGTGTTGCACACACATACACAAGGACAACTTTTTTCTTTTTATGATACCTGATGGCTTTGTCCCTATCTTTTACTACTGAAAGCAGCTTTCTTTTTTATTTACTTATGTACAATGTATTTTGCTCATTGTTATCAGGATGATGAAGGCGACAATGCTTTCCATATAGCAGCAGATGCAGCAAAAATGATACGTGAGAATCTCGAATGGCTTATTGTCATGCTTAGAAATCCTGATGCTGCTGTTGAAGCTAGGAATCACAGGCAAGTGCCAATAAATGCATTGCACTTTTGTGTGGCTTGACCTTCACTTGCAAGAGATTGTCTTCTTTCAGATTTGTTTTCTATCAAGTGGTTTAACTTTAACAGCTATTTTTCTCCTAAGAAACAAAAATAATGACTTTATACAATTACCAGGTTGTGGATGACTTATTGATGATTATTAGGCCTTTCTACTTTTGCATTTAATGAGAACTTTTTGGAACTACAAAAATATGGCAAGGCACATGGGTAAGCTATCTACTATATGACCAACTTATGCATTTGACTTTGATGGCAGTGGCAAGACCTTACGTGACTTTTTGGAGGCCCTTCCTCGGGAATGGATATCTGAAGATCTTATGGAGGCACTTGTAAATCGGGGAGTGCATTTGTCTCCTACAACGTGAGAAGAGATAATATCATTGTGCTGTTTTGATATTTTTGCATGTCTTATACACCCTTGCGACTAACAGATTCCATATTTCTTGTTTTCTCTATCATCTAGATTTGATGTGGGAGACTGGGTCAAATTTAAAAGAAGTATAACAACTCCCACGTATGGATGGCAAGGTGCAAAACATAGAAGTGTTGGCTTTGTGCAAGGTGCCCCAGATAAGGACCATTTGATAGTATCATTTTGTTCTGGAGAGGCTCGTGTTTTGGCGAATGAAGTTGTAAAAGTTATTCCCTTGGACAGGGGACAGCATGTTCAGCTGAAACCAGATGTCAAAGAGCCCAGGTTTGAATCTGAACAGTTTCTATATGTATCCAGTCATGCTTGATACCACGTTCCCAATAACAGGTTCTACTCCAGAGCCCCTCATATTGATTTAAACTTCAATCCTCAGGATAAGTTTTTTCTAGGTACCAACATGACAACAGACTGAAGTACTTTATAGTTTAGCTGATAGGACTTTTAGATTATTTAACCAACTCATTACCTAAACAATTTCATCCTTGAAGTTATTTATTTTGTTTAAGCTTACTTGAGTTAAGAGCTCAAGCATTGTTGCTTGGTTAGTTTTTTCTTTGTGGTCGAGTAGTTTATTAGTTATTAGTCTTCCAAAGTGATGGCATCTGGTTTACTTTATCTTGTCTCGAGCATTTAAAATGAAATTGACATTAGTGTACAAATTATGTACTTTGGGCTCAGACTACTGTCAATTACTGATAACAATTTTGAAATAGACTCGGTTAAATATGAGTACCAAAAGGGTTAAATACAAGAGGATACAAAACAACAGTGCAGAAACATCCAACAAACACTAATCTTTTGGGGAACCTTAGTAAAAGATGATAACATTATGGAGGGGGAAACTGATATAGTTGTTTCTGGATCAGTTTACCAGCAATGTCGTAGACAGTCAATTTCAATTATTGGAATAAGGTTGGTTCAGAAATACGGGATCATGTAGTACTGGGTAAATGGCTATACAAAGCAGATATATTGTCTAGGGATATAAGTGGTCTTTATCTTTTTTTCCTGTTAATAAACAATCAAACTTCACATGCATGTGATGGAACTTTTACTTTTTCCTCTGTCATATTTAATTCCTTTTTATATGCGTCTTCTGGTATCTACTTGTGATCCTTATTCAAAGTGATAAATTTGTTGACTAAACCTTGTCTAATTATCAGATTTGGGTGGCGTGGCCAGTCACGTGATAGCATTGGTACTGTATTATGTGTTGATGATGATGGTATCCTACGTGTTGGCTTTCCCGGAGCCTCCAGAGGGTGGAAAGCTGATCCAGCAGAGATGGAGAGAGTTGAAGAATTCAAGGTTGGGGATTGGGTTCGAATTCGCCCCACTCTTACAACTGCAAAGCACGGATTAGGATCTGTTACACCTGGTAGCATTGGTATTGTGTATTGTATAAGACCAGATAGTAGTCTGTTGCTGGAATTAAGCTATCTTCCAAGTCCATGGCATTGTGAACCAGAGGAGGTTGAGCCTGTAACCCCTTTCAGGGTGAGCGAGATATATTGATATTTGTTGTATGGATTTTATACTGTATTCTTTTCACACGCTAATACAGTGTTTATTTTGAAGATTGGTGACAGGGTATGTGTTAAGCGATCTGTTGCAGAGCCTAGGTATGCATGGGGTGGTGAGACGCACCATAGTGTTGGAAAAATAAGTGAGATAGAGAATGACGGGCTCCTGGTAATTGAAATTCCAAATCGACCAATACCATGGCAGGCAGATCCTTCTGACATGGAGAAGGTGGAAGATTTTAAGGTAATATCTAATTTTTCGGTCTTATTATATTTATTATACATAAAAAGAAGAGGATGCTTTTTTTTATTCCTCTTTGTATCTGCATATTGGTGTTTCTACCACGCAGGTAGGGGACTGGGTTAGAGTCAAAGCTTCTGTACCATCCCCCAAATACGGATGGGAGGATATCACAAGGAACAGTGTTGGGATAATTCATAGCTTGGAGGAAGATGGTGATATGGGTGTCGCCTTCTGCTTCAGGAGCAAGCCTTTTTCTTGTTCTGTCACGGATGTGGAGAAGGTGCCCCCTTTTGAAGTGGGGCAAGAGATTCATGTGACGTCATCTATTTCTCAGCCAAGACTTGGATGGTCAAATGAAAGTCCAGCAACTGTTGGAAAAATTGTTAGGATTGACATGGATGGAGCTTTGAATGTAAGAATTCTTATCTTAAGACTCATAAGCAATATCTTACATGAGTGGAGGAGAGAGATCAAGAGAGAGGATGAACAATACCTATAAAGTTTTTAAAATAAAAACTAAACAATGTAAATGTCTTTTAGCTTTTAGTTAAAGTTAATCTTCTCTCATGTCTTCTTAACCCCTATCTTATCTCATGTCTACTTAACCGTCTGTCTTGTCCCTTTCTCTCTTTAACTGAAGACACATGAAACAAGAAATAAAAAAACCTTATACTGAATGAAACACTTCCATTTTTGCGGTTTTTTTTTGTTGTAGAACATTTTTTATTTTCTGCTGGTGCATGACAACTTCTGCAACTATATAAGCTTGTGTGTGCATGCAGAATTAAACAACAATATAACAGGATTTCTTTGTTTATTTGTTATGTAGACAAAAGTCACTGGCCGACAGAGCTTGTGGAAAGTTTCTCCTGGAGATGCGGAACGACTCTCTGGATTTGAAGTTGGTGACTGGGTACGTTCAAAACCAAGCCTGGGAACTCGACCAAGTTATGACTGGAACAGCATTGGAAAGGAAAGTTTAGCTGTCGTGCACAGTGTACAAGATACAGGTTATCTGGAGTTGGCTTGTTGTTTCCGTAAAGGCAGGTGGATAACTCATTACACAGATGTTGAAAAGGTTCCATGCTTTAAAATTGGGCAGTATGTCCGGTTCCGGATTGGACTTGTTGAACCAAGATGGGGCTGGAGAGGGGCTCAACTTGATTCTCGAGGCGTCATAACTAGTGTTCATGCTGATGGGGAAGTGAGAGTGGCTTTCTCTGGTTTGCCAGGATTGTGGAGAGGAGATCCTGCTGATCTTGAAATAGAGCAGATTTTTGAAGTTGGAGAGTGGGTGAGATTAAAAGATCAAGCTGGTGCTTGGAAATCCATTGGGCCAGGCAGTGTTGGAGTGGTGCAAGGATTGGGATACGATGCAGATAAATGGGATGGAACCACTTCCGTTGGATTTTGTGGGGAGCAAGAAAAATGGGTTGGGCCTACCTCTGCACTCGAAAGGGTGAACAGGCTCATGGTTGGCCAGAAGGTTAGAGTTAAACTGTCTGTCAAGCAGCCAAGATTTGGGTGGTCAGGCCACAGCCATGCAAGTCTTGGAACCATATCCACAATTGATGCTGATGGCAAGCTGAGAATATACACTCCAGCTGGTTCAAAAGCTTGGATGCTGGATCCATCAGAAGTGGAACTTGTGGAAGAAGAGGAGCTTCACATCGGTGACTGGGTTAGGGTTAAAACATCGGTTTCAACTCCAACCCACCAGTGGGGAGAGGTGAATCGTACAAGCATTGGGGTTGTGCATCGGATGGAAAATGAGGAGCTCTGGGTGGCGTTTTGCTTCACAGAGAGGTTGTGGCTTTGCAAGGCATCAGAAATGGAACGGGTTAGGCCGTTTAAAGTGGGGGACAAAGTGAGGATTAGAGAAGGGCTGGTGATCCCACGGTGGGGTTGGGGAATGGAGACACATGCAAGTAAAGGAGAGGTAGTGGGGGTTGACGCCAATGGGAAGTTAAGGATTAAGTTCCGATGGAGAGAAGGGAGGCCATGGATTGGAGATCCTGCTGATATTTCTCTTGATGAAAGCACATGACACCACTCATCCAACTTATGCTTCTTTTTCACAGGCTTCTTCCGCCTACAGGGTTTGTCACCCTCTCGACCGGGTAGACAAGTGGGAATGCCATTGCTACTGCACCATGCAATTGGATCTGCTTGGAAACTATACTTTTGTTGTAATGGGCGCTGAAGGGACAATTTATTTGCTGTTAATACAGAAGATTACAAGAGACTGATAGGACACGGGGGTAAATTGGCTTGCCTTACTGTTAATTATAGGAGACACAAGGGAGGCGAAGAACGACGTGGCAGTTTGCTGTTTTGTGTTTCATAGATGTGCAGTTGACAAGCTGTTGAGGTATATATATATATATATATATATATGTATAAGGTTATTTTGTATTCTATGTACAAATTGAACCCTTAATCTTATTACTTAATGCATTGTTTAGTCCTTCACTTGAAAGATTTTCTGGTTGGTGTTTTATTATTTTTCCTGTAAACAAATTGGCAGTTGTTACTTTTACGTACGGTACAACTATTACCGTATATGTTTGGACGAGAGATTTGCAAGCGCCAAGGGGTTTAAGCTAAATTAGTTAGAAAAGACATCATCTGTAAATTCTGTTTTTGTTTCATGCAATGCATTTCAAATCTCTTGGTACTTGCAAATCCCTCGTACAAACATAGCGTTAAAATTACAGGGATTGAGGTCGAGGGGAAAATGTATATCGCGTTAAAATTCCAGGGATAGTGGTCGAGGGGAAAATGTATATCATGGTCCTCTACGTGAATGGTTGGGAGTGCAAGTTGGACAGAATGGCCAAGAATGCAATAAGGAATCCAAAGCAGATGTGAGAGTAATCGCCAGGACCCATCACAAAAACTTGGGTCAGATTGCTTGGATTTTTTAAAGGCACAAACAAACTGTTAGTCTGAGTGAGTTTATGAGCAGTAGCACATTGGCAATCATTCTCTTTGGAATTTCAAGGCCTGATTTGAACAAACGAATCCAAACTGCATTCGGGATTGCAAGAGGACTCGTGTACCTGCACGAGGAGTGTAGCATGCAGATCATCCACCGTGACATCAAGCCCCACAACATACTTGTAGATGATTCATTCCGATCACTGCAAAGGTTGATGTTTATAGTTATGGGGTCATGTTATTGGAGATCATCTGTTGCAGGAGGAGCCTTGAAATGGAAGCGGAAGACGAAGAAGAAGTGATACTAACAGATTCGGTTTACGATTGCTACAAGGAAAAAAACAATAAAGAAGCTGATAGAGGATGATGAGAAGGCAAGAAATGACATAAAAAGGCTGGAGAGGCTAATCAGCGTGGCGATTTGGTGCATACATGAGGATCCGTCCTTAAGAACGACAATGCAGAAGGTCATGCATATGCTTGAAGGAGTGGTCGATGTATCCATGTCCTCTTTTTAGTTCAATTTGCTGAAACCTACACGTTACGCATAGTCTTTGAAATGCCAGTGTCACGTCCTCCGCATCTCACATTTTGACACAATAAACAATGGACTAGACTCCTAGTCATTTTTTTTCTTCAGATTTTTGAACATTAGTCCTTGCAAAAGATTAAAATTAAAAAAAAAAAAACCTGGTGCTAGATTACATATTCAATTTAATCCCTTGAAGTGTACTTTTATCCAAATTTATATTCAATTTTTTGTTATTTAATGTGTATTTTTATTTAATTTCTCCACATTAAATTTTAATTTTATTAATATGCACATATTTAGTTCTTTAATTATAAATGAACATAAATGAGAAAATATTAAAAGAAATTTGTGATACAAAAATATATAAATACATAAGTGTACAGAAATGACTGTGCCGAAATATATAAAATTGATTTTTTTGTACCGAAAAATTTGTACCTACATGATTGTACCGAAATATATTATAATGAACCTAAATGTATTATATTGAATTGATGTACCTAAATGTCAATACTGAAATGTATGTACCAAAATGTACGTACCATAATGTTTGTAAATATAGTATATTGAATTAATGTACCTATATGTTTGTATCGATGGGTATACCGAAATATTCAAATGTATTAATGTACCTAAATGAAGAACATACAAAATTGTTATCGGAATATATTGTAAAAAAATTAGTTGCCTAAAGTAGACATTAAAATATATTATGATGAATGAAATGAAAATTAAATTTAAATGTAATTAATACATTAAAATTGGAATAAAAAGATAAATAAAACATCAAAATATAACTAATAAATGGGATAATTAAATGTACTAGGGACTAAAATTGGATTTTAATCTTACACAAGGTTATAGTCTAAAACTCATTTTTTTTTAAGGATTAAAATGAAGTTCTTTATTTAAGTATGACTTATCTCATCCAGCCCACCAAACAGCCCAAATGACTTCCATAAGATTAGGATATGTTCTCCAGGTAGCAGGAGCACGGCCACCAACTATTTCCAAAACCAAAGTTTTACATAAAGAATTCAGATTTAAGTTTTGCAGACAGGTTGTCAATTAGTTCCAACCCAAACACAAGCAAGATTTCAAAACCTCCTCAATTTTACCACACTTTCTTGCCAACTGAAACAGAAACATGCGACTAGTCCTTCAAAAAGCATGCAGAATCTTACTCCCAGCGTGTAGCGTTGTTGGCAAGTAATCTGCTGGTGCTAGGTCTGGACCTTAACCACTATTTGAACATGCTTGACGACGAACGAAAAAGAAGAGAAAATGGACCGTGAGATGCTGGATACGGGATCCTCGTTGGCGGAAGCTAATAACTCAGAGACAACACCAGTTATTGAAAGGCAACACCAGTCCTAAATCCATGAGAATTTCGGAAGCTAGTAAGTCAGGGACAATCTTAAAACTTTGGAACTTTGAATGCACCAATTACTTCCGCTTCACACCGCCAACCACATCGATCGCCGTCGATGAAAGCACCTCCAATTGACCACGGCTTCTCTGCTCAAATCGTCTCCCTCTCAAGCCGAAGTACCTCTCTGAAGAAACTACATACTCATTGATGCGAAATCGGCTTCTCTGCTCAAGTGACAGGTGCTAAGGTGCATATGCTAGTACCGAAATGTTGCTACCTTAGTATGTTTTTACCTAAGACGGTCAGGGTAGCTACTATCCCGAGAAGTGTGACTAGGCAAGCATTTATGCCAAGTTGGGTTGACAAGAGAGCTTAAGGAAGATACTTTGAAGACTCCATATGTGTTCTGTTGAAATATCCCACGTTGGGTAGAGACAGAAAAAAAAAAAAAAGTTTAAATATCATAACCCTACTCCTACTACTATCAAGGTATTTTGTGATAAAATTCCCCACCTGTCAAATTATGTAGGTGGTAACAAGTTAGAGGACAATATCAGTATTGTTAGAGATGGACCTTTGATCTGTCTCTTTGATAATTTGATATATTAGTGCTTCGAAGGTGAATAATAACATTATTTGCTTCTTTCAGAAAACGCTCGTTTCTGCACATCTTTAAGTAACGCCCAGGTGAAACAAGTGGCGTCCATGCAAACAGAAATTGATCGTTTTTGCACATCTTTAAGTAAGCCTAGGTGAAACAAGTGGCGTCCATGCATGCATCCGTTTCGGATTCAATTGTCATGACCTTCGGGACGGCAGATCCCTGGCCTCTACGGATTTACAGTATCGGTGTTGTCGAAAAATAGTGGAGAAGTCCGATCTAGCTAGCTGCAAATCAAAGCAAAAAAAATGAAGGTAGCGATCATCTCAAGAAAAATGATCAAACCATCCTCTCCAACTCCTAACCACCACAAAAACTTGAAGCTCTCTCTTTTGGACCAAGCATTTCCTCCATCCTTCTATGCAAATACCATTTTCTTCTACTCTTCAGACAGCAACAGCAACCATGGCCATAATTACGGCGGCGACGTCACCTCCCAGCAGCTTGCATGGGAAAGGTCTGACCGATTACAGAAGTCGCTGTCCAAAACCTTGGTTGTTTTCTATCCATTCGCCGGGCAGCTCAAAGACCAAGTCTCCGTTGAGTGTAACGATGAAGGAGCTTATTTTGTAGAAGCCCGAAGTAACTGCAGCCTCCTGGAAATTCTTTCCAAACCCGAACACAAGTTACTTCCCCACTTTATTCCTGCATTCAATGCCGATGAGCAGTTGGGCAGTGCTGTTCTGCTTGTTCAATTCACGGTCTTTAACTGTGGAGGAATTACTCTTGGTGTCTCCCATTCACACAAGATCGCCGACGCATCATCTACATGCACTTTTTTCCAAAGATGGGCAGCCAGTACCCTCGAGTTGGAGTCCGTTAACAACCATGATCGAATCTCTGCAGTGCTTCCGGAGTTCATTGGATCATCGTTGCTGCCACCTTCGGATATGCCCTTCTCATCCAGCTATGTCATGAACATGGCGCCAGAAAACTTGACCACAAGGAGGTTTGTGTTTAGTGCTCCAAAGATAGCCAGTCTCAGTGCCAAAATTAGTAGACTTCTTCAACAGCGTGGAATTAATATAACCGCCACTAAAGTGGAAGTTGTATCTGCAGTTTTGTTCAAATGTGCTAATGCTGCGAGGAGATCTTCAAATCCTTCGGCAACATTTAAACAGGCAGTGGACTTACGTCGAAGAATGTCTCCTCCGCTGCCGGAAAACGCTATAGGGAATCTGGTCTGGTCGTTTCAACTGTTGGTCGAAAATAAAGATATCGAGCTGCATGAACTGGTTGCCGAGATGAGGAGAGGCTTTGCAGAGTTTTGTAACGAAAAGGCAAATAGGTTGAAAGGTGAAGAGGGTGTGTCCTTGGTTTTTGAGGGCAACAGAGAGGAGTTTGAATTTGGTAAGATGGGAATCCCGATGTATTGTTTTGCAAGCATATGGAGACATCCGATGGATGAAATGGATTTCGGGTGGGGGAAGCCCATTTGGTTCACTTTTCATATGTGCTACAAGAACACTATAATGTTGTTGGCCGGCACTCGAAATGATCAAGATATTGAAGCTTTGGTGACCTTGGAAGAACAAGAGATGACTAGATTTCAACGCGACGAGGTGCTTCTTGCAGTTGCTGCCGTGAATCCTAGTGTAGTTGTTAATCACTGCCGCATGTGATGGAGGCGCCGGGGTGGCGATGAACTTGTTCCACCAATGTGTGTCCTTCATGTCATGATGCGCTATGAAATTAGTTTTTTTGGTTATCTATGAAGAAATAAAGTTACTTTGTAAAAGATAACAAGTTTTTTCATGTTTTGTTTGTTTAATTACATGATTTTTTTTCATGTATTGAATAGGATGAGACGGTTTGATTTAAATTTTAAGTTGTTTTCAATTTCAATATAATGTTTTCGTTCTTCTTCTTTGTTCTTCGTCTCGCTCAAATACTCTTCTTCAGCCCTTATTTCCGCGATATACATCCCCGCATCTTAAACACAAAAATTTAAAGCTAAAAACTTAAGAGCTGTTTGTTAACCATTTCGTTTTTAGTTTTTTGTTCATTTCTTTTGAAAATAAAAAACTGAAATCTTGTTTAGTAACTATTTTAAGTTTTTAGTTTTGAAAGATAGTGACAACTGAAAACCAAGCGAAAATTCAAGGCTAAATTTTGAAACTTAAGAAGCTAGTTTTGAGTTTTTGATTTTCAATTTTCATTTTTGTTAGCTAAAAACTGAAAGTAGTTATCAAACAAGATTTCAGTTTCTAGTTTTGACAAAATGAAAAGCTAAAACTAAAAACGATATAATTATCAAACCGCCTCTAAATAATTATCCAAAGAATATTAATATTGGCAGTTCAGAAAAGTTTTCGTAAAATCCAAACAAGATGAAGCAAAGACAGTGAGTACAGTAGCATCGTCAAGGCATTGCATTCACCTTCTTTTTTCACTCTTCTACCAATTTTTCTTACTCACTATAGTTTTAACGAAATATTCTAAATTACTCTAACCTACAAGGACGGGAGGAGCGGGATTGAACTCAGGTGCAAAAGGAAACAATATCTTTGAATCGGAGCTTCGGAAATTTGTTTCCAACTTTACAATAATGTACTACTGCAGATGCAGAATATGGCAAGTAAACGTTCGGATATCCACCAGAAAATGTTCATACATAAAAGTGAACATCTAACAAAGATAAAACATTACACTCTGAATTAAAATATCAGAGAGATCAACTGGTAACAAGAATACACTTTAAGGGACAGTGACTACGTAACTTCCAACGGTAATATCGTTGATCGTTTTGTTACTTGATGACCAATTGATGAACAGAACAATGCCCCGAAAAAACAATTCCAGCATGTGTGTATTTGTTCATGAGCGTGCAACTGAAATCGCCCATGTTCACGTTCACACACCCAACTAGCAAGTCAATGTTACATCCTCCTCCCCTGTACCTATCATCTTTTCTGCATGCCACTTTGAGAAGCCTCCCTCCAGGGCATCCCTCATCCATTCATGCCGGCAACTCACGATAGCCTCTGCTACAGTCAGCCATGTTCTGTCTCGGGTGCTCTGTTCGGGCCATGACTCAAGCTCCTCTTTCACAAACAAAGCAAACATAGATGCTCTACATACACCTTCCGGACTGAACTCGTCCTGGTGTGTTTTGCTCTTAAAATAATAATACCCCAGGAAATCCTGCAAATCAAATGGATAAACAGTTGCTTTACTTTCTACGTGTACTGTGAAGAGAAGGGCAACATACAAAAAACTTTGGCATAAGAATTCTAGAAAAACACCCAGCAGGCATACAAACACCCAGTGCTAATATACAAAGCCAACCAAAAAAAATTATACATAGTTATTCTTCTCCATGACAGCACAAACATATTGATTAAATTGGACATCGGCTCCTGAAATTTAATAACCCCCGAGTTCCTTCGTTTATCAATAAGATAGGATAAAGAAAATCGCTACTCTGGATTTCAATTCCCGAAAGGGCCAGCCCAACCGATTTTTGGTTTCTACTACTAATAAACCCCCTGGTGCACACAGAGCTTACACACAGTTCTGTCAAGGTAAATCATAATGCCCGCAATGAAAACTAACATGTCTAAAACTAAATACATAAAATGGATCTAGTGACAACATTAGACCTACTGCTCAAGTCTTGTGAAAGTTAAGGCAGCTTTAAAAAGAATACACATGGAGAGCTATTACAAGGAAAACCAAGCCCAGTGTAAAAAATTTATAGCTTTTGTGCTCAACATTTGGAATGTGATTGTGTTATTAGGCAGATGGTCTCACAACAAATTAAAAAAAGCATAAAAACTAATCCCCAACAACATTTATATGTTAATCACAAGAAATCCAAATCAAAACACAGAAACAATTTAAACAATTCAAGCCTTCAATAGATGAGGAGAAATTATTCAAACAAATTGGAGACCATAATATGGCAAACATGAAGAAAAAAAAAAGAAGATTAGAACAAAATAAAAGTTATGACAACGTATTTCACCATTAGCTCTCCCCGAACTCCAGCTTCTTCAACAGCTTCCCTTACGGCAGCCTGCTCAACAGTTTCATCATTCTCCCAGCCTCCCTGCATGTGTATAACATATTTGTTAAAAAAAAAAAATAGCAAAATAGTCCCACAAACCCAAAAAAGCACACAATCACTTTGAGGGGTATTTTAGCCTTATAAACCATAAAATTGCCACCTTCTACAAACAAGTCTACAATCAGATGTGTGTAATATGTCATTTTCTAACTAGCAAGGGAAGTGCCAAAAACTTCAAACTCATTAGAAATTGATTTCTGAGGAAGCCAACATCCCAACTTAATGCAAAAGGAGTTCATACAAATTCTAGCAATGGGTACGTTATGATGGGTTGAAAATAACGGTGAGTGATATCACAAAACTATAGTACTAATTAAAAATAAATAAAACTCTCCTTGCAAAATCTGTCCCTCTACCAGTTTACTATATTTCTAAAGAAAATCATCTTGAGAAAAAGAAAATCATGCTGAGGAAAAAAGTCCGAAAGTGTTAATATAGTTCCAATGCTAAGAAGGCACTATAACCATAACAAAAGCATCCATATCTGCATTTGCATATCTTGTGCAAGCAAAAACAACAATTCTGTTCCCAGCCTTGCAGATGTCAAAACATAAGTGATACTACATGTCTATGGTTACAGCCAATAGAAAATTTCTAATATTTTCTGCTCTAGATTTTCAAAGCTCAGGGTCATGAGATGGTACTTAAATGTATCTATAGGTATCAAAAGAAAAGAAATTAGTTTTAACCACCTAAATGTTTTCCAGAAAAAGCAATCTTAACAACTTTAATTCGATCTCGACCCCTATCCCTCAAGCATAAGTTATTTTGAAAATAACAACTTTAACTCATTTTTACCGTTAATCAGTTAGTGAGGCGATAGAACAAAAGTAAAATAGTAATCTATATAAAAAAGGGTATCCATAAAATAAGGTCAGGAAGAAGGACCACACAGTTCTTAAAATTTTAAACTCCAGCAGAAAATAACATACCTTTGGAAACAAAAGACCAGGTCCACTAGGTGAGTTAATCATAAGCACCTCAATGATCTTCTCAGAATTGGCATCATCAGTCTCATCAGAGCTTTTGTATCTAAACGGAATACACCTGTCAAGGTCATCTCAGTTAGCTTCTTCGTATCAGAGAATAAAAATACTTGTTCAGATACATAAAACGTAACAGCAAGTAATTTCAAATATAATTTACAATTACTTATACAAAAACGAAAATCCTATGCAAATATGAATGTCTGTACGGTCGCTCAGCCCAGCAAATAATTTATTGTATAACCAATAACCACACTACCAAGCTCACCCTTTATATGTATGATCGACATAGAAATATCAATAGTATACTCTACTGGCAACATTTTTTGTGATATATGGATAAACGAATTTATATGGTGATTCTTGTCAAGAAAAAAAGAATTTATACAGTAATACTTCACTTCAAAATAAAAATAAAGCATCTTTCATCAATGCTTAGTAATGACTAGAAATTGCAAGGTGTGGAGTCCATTGACAACCTGTTAGTACTAAATGAACTACTTTAGTAATTTATTACTCACAAAGAGCTTCTGTTAAAGGCTAAGAAATTTAGCATAATTATGGAAGCACCAGAAGACTTCTACAAAGAGAAAAGCCTAAAGAATCCAATTTGGATAGCTTCTCTGTGTCCTCAGTGTCTTTTTTCTGCTTTTCCACCTTGTCAAATTTTGAAAGAACTATGTGAACAATCACCAGCATGTCACATTGGCTTTTCCATAAACACAGGATAATACAGAGAACCACACCCTTGACATCTCTCCCAACCAAAATATAGCCATGAAACATATTGCTATAAAGGTTTTCCAATTTTGTGCTACCACACAATGATTCAACTCCTTGACTTATCAATGCCCACAATGATTGCATCAATGAACATTACCAAATCATATGGACGGAATAATCTTGTTTATTGCATCAGCATTTTACCCTATTTCCAGTTCTCCTAACCCTCAAACCGAATATGACGTAGTTAATGAAGGCCCAAAAGCTTACAAAGTTGAAGAAGCCTAACCACGCCATATCCGTCCCTTTCGTATGTGAAAAATACATTTCACATCGAAAAAATTACAAACGAAACTCAGATAAGTCAATACAAGGCCATTGTTTGTCCTAATAAACCCACATATCTACCTACCCTATATAATAAACATGTATAATCAATAAAACAAAAGAACCCCATTAATCCCCACTGCTTAAAAAAATTCCCAAATGGTTGCCATCAAACAGAATCCTCCAACTTTGGAGACACATTGGTCCACCTCCACCACCAGAACACCACATAAACAAACAACATCAACATCAATCCAAATCAAACATATATAAACAAATAATATAAACACACACATAAACATGTACATATATATATATGTATTATATGGAAATATCTATATATGTGCAAAGAAGAAATGTAAGTACCCGGCAACAAGGCGACATCCGGCCTCGTAGCGTTGCTGATGCCGACCCGTACGGGCCACTATATCACACATACTAAGCGCCCAAGCCAACAAAAATCAATCCTTTTTTTTTCTTCTTTTTTGACAATCTTCAACAATTTCTCTCCTCCTCTTCCGCCATTGAAATCGTTCTGGTTCTTTGTTTTGGTTTTTTACGCGATTGTTACAATATCACGCCCGCACCGGATAACGCGCCAAGAACTGGTTCTCTGGGCTTCGACGGCGGCGACCGGCGCTCCCTCGCATCATCCAATGGCTGTAGATTTCAGATTTCGTTCTGGTTTTTTTTAGGGTTTGGCTGCAGAGGGAAAATGAAGGGTGGTTCACAGAGAGAGAGAACGAAAAAATAAAATTAAAAATTAAATAAATAAAAGCGCTTTTAACGGATCGAATCGGACGGTGAGGTCTCAAAGTCACGTTGTTGATAGGTCAAACGGGGCCCCACTTTTGGGAGAAAATACTTGTGTGTATAATTGTGTTCTGTATAGTATATATACACGCGGTTGGATTTCACTGCCATCCGTACACGTGGCAAGATGTGGACGATTAGCTGACGTTTGGTTATGTTATTGGTTTCAGGGGTTGTCAATTTGGCACAGAGTAGTTGCCCGTTGCAGCGGATTATTTAATCGGAGGAAGAAGTCAGCGGATTAGTGGTTCACGACATGCTGGTTTTACTTTTGCGCTTTTGTAGGGAACGGTGACGATTCAACGCCGGTATCCTATGAGGTCTTCTGGTCCGTTGGATTGAGTTCTTTGTTATTTAGGGTCTTACTGGTTTTTTATTTTATCAATGCAGAGGCTGGATTAAGATTTGAGTAACTATTCTAATTAATAGTTAATTGCTGGTGTGAGGAACGAATTCCACGTAAACGTAGAATTACTTTGGTGTGCTGCAATTAAGAGAGAAAGACCAGTAAGACCTTACCACACCGATGTAGTGTGAGGCAAAAGCTCTCTGATGCTTAAGTTAAACTTAATTGTATAGTGGCCGACATGGACCTGAGGATGATCGTTAAGCATGCATGGCGCTTTCTAAGTGGTTGGTTAATTTGAATCACGTTATGATGCAACAATGATGAAGGGCACCAGTCAAGAGTCTCTTGTTAAGAGATAGATAATGTTCCAAGCTTGGAAAAAAAAAAAAACTACAAATCACACTAACATGGCTCGCTTTTAACATAAAGCTTAGTTTTATGAGCAAGGTCTTGACAGATTTAGCGATGAAGAGAGAGAACTTTAAGGGCTCTCTAAACGTTAAAACTATAAGGTCAACTGTCGCACTGATGCAACAATGATGGTCGATTGGTTGTGCCTTGTGCAGCAATGGATCTAATGCTAAAGGAACCCGTGGTGGTGGATTTGATGCTATATATGATGGTGGTGGCTGTGGTGCTACTATGGGACCATGGTGGTGCTTCAACTTTGGTGGTATTTTTCTATTGGCTTCTTCTTGAAGCAAATGTTTCAACTTTGAAGCATTTATATCTGCAGAATGGTTATCTTAGATCAGCTTCTTATTTTGCTGGGTTCCACAGTTTGAAATCTCTTCGACTGCTCTCCAATACTAGAGTCCTTGAAGTCTTGTGCATCAAAACCATGGCCATCGGAGGTGATTGAGTGTTTCCACAGAGGGAATATTCGGGTTTCTGCCCCAAAACTTACCTGTTTCGGATATCACAATCTGGCTGCCCTCAAGGATAACACCTTTACTTACCACTAATGCTCCTCAATTGACAAAGACATATACTTGTACACATACGAAGAACCTCATCTAATTTCACACTTCATTGGTAGTCGTCGGCTTGAAAACCTCTACCTGCGCCTATCTTTTTCTTCTCAGGTAAGCTAAACTATAGTGTATTAATTATTAGAGGATGTATTAACTTCAATCTGTGACGCCATACATATTTTGTGGTAATATGTTTGAACTTCACAGAGAAAGAATGTCAAGAAACATAGTCCCGCTTGGGATTATCTTAAGCAATTGCAGTTGTCTTTCATGGTACGTGTGATGTTTTCGAATGTTCAGATTGAAAGCGACAATGAGAAGCTCCATTGTTGATCTTTGTAAAAACCTAGGAAGCTTTGAGGTTAGTGAGAGAAGGCAGACGAATTAGCTGAATATACTGAATTCTCATTACAAAAGTGGATTAATTCCACCAGTGTATGTACATCAGCTAAGCTTAGCTTAAGAGCTAATCATATTAATTAAATACAACCAGAAACATCCCAACTTAATGAACTGGCATTTAGGATGCAGGAGAGTTTATATTATCATCCCCTCAACCCAATGATTGGACGAGAGGTATGCAGACCCTTGGTGAGTACGTCTGCAATTTGGTTGCAACTGGGAATATGTTGAACATGAATGTGTCCTCGAATAACTTTGTTTATACCATACTTAGGGCATCCGTATTTAGATCTCGTATAAATACTCGGGGGACTTAAATGTAATTATGTAATAAAAGAAGGGGCAAATATGTAATAAGTGAGGAGCCCTTATTCTATAAAAGGACTCCCCACTCTCCTCATTAGGGGAGGCCATTTCTTAAGCCTCCTCAGATCCCCTAAGCTCTAAGCTCTCTCATGCTCTCTCCCTCTTCAACATCTCAGAGAAATATAATATATCAGTGTGGACGTAGCCCAAACCTTGGGGTGAACCACGATACATCTTGTGTTATTTACATTTCTTGCAGATTCATGGTCGGATTTACGTTGTTCCAAGACCTCCAGTTTTGTGCATCAACAAACTTGTTCCCTAATGAAATGAAAATTGATTTCTATATGCTTCGTGCATGCATGAAAAACAGGATTACTTGCAAGAGCGACTGCATAAATATTATCACACCATACAATGAAGGAGGATCCATATACACATGTAGATCCCACAAAAGTTGGCGCAACCATGAACTCGTTTGACAGCAGCTTAGTGAGCTTCAATTGGTGTATGCATGAGTTGACATAAAATAGTTCACAGTGAAGGCAACGGCTGACCTATTAAAGGTGAGATATTGTAATATTCCTACTACTATACTTCGATAGAGGGTTGGATCCTGTAGAGGAACTTGTAGAAAATGATTTCCCTGTTTCATTCATTCCCAAAGTTACATGATATATAGAACACATTTGATACAGTAATTAGTTACAATTGAAATCACCAAGTCAACCCTATACAACATTCTAAATTTAACTTAATCAAGAGGATTGGGGAGAGATATGTGGAGATGGTAGAGTCTCACTAACAGCCCCTCCTAACACAAAAACTGGACGGCTTCGTGTGTACAAGTTTGGAGCAAAGAAAGGTGTGACGCAGCTTATGCAGCACCTTATTAGTGAGAATATCGGCAGGCTGATTGATGAAGGGAACAAAGTAAACGTGATGACTACCAACATCAACTTTTTCACAAACGAAGTGGTAGTCAAGTTCGATGTGATGAGTGCGAGTGTGGAAGATGAGGTTGACAGCCATGTAGGTGGGGCTGAGATTGTCGCAATAATGTGCTGAGATTGACAGCTATGAACGGGAAACTATATAGATACATCAAGTTCGTAGAGAAGATAAGATAACCACGTTGTTTCTACACAAGAGTGAGAAAGAGACCTATACTCAGACTTGGCACTGGATCGAGCAATAATGGGTTGTTTCTTTGAGCACGAAGAGACAAGATTCGAACCCAAATAAATTAAGTAACCACTAGTAGAATGGCATGTATCGAGGCATCCTGCCCAATCGGCATCTGAATAAGCACAAAGCGGGCGGTGCGTGACTAAGGTCTAAATACAAGACCATGATTGAAAGCCCTTTTGACGTACCAAAGAATACGCTTGTCGTCAATAAGATGAGGAACACGAGGGGCACTTATAAACTGAGAAACTGTATTCACCGCATAAGCAATGTCGGGACGTGTCAATGTGAGATATTGAAGGCAGCAAACAAGTTCACGAAATTCCCTTGGAGAAGGGAGGAGAAGACCATCGGTATTGGACAAAACCACCTTGGCAGCGATGGAGGTAGCAACTGGCTTACAATGTTCAAGGTCATGCTTTTGTAACAAATCATGAGCATACTTTAATTGGTTGATGTGCAGTGAATTACCATGAGTAAGAACTTGCAATCCCAAAAAATATTGAAGGGGGCCAAGATCTTTGATGTTGAAACCACTGCCCAATGCATCAATAAAAAAATTATCACTACCAGTGAGAATAATATCATCGACATATAAGAGCAAAAATATGGTGTTATGAAAAAACCCATAAATGAAGAGTGATGGGTCAACAACACTTTGTGTGAAACCTACGACAATGAGAAATGAGCTAATATGATGGAACCATGCTCGGGGCCTCTGTTTAAGACCGTAGAGAGATTTGTGTAGCTTGTACACATAGTTAGAGCTATTGGGGTCAATGAAACCTAGAGGTTGAGTCATGTAAACGTCTTCTTGTAGAAACCTATGAAGAAATGCATTTTTGATGTCGAGTTGGCTTAGTGGCCAACCACGAGAATTGGCAACACTTAGAACCGTTCAAATGGTGGTAGGTTTTACAATTGGGCTAAAGGTCTCACCATAATTAACTCTGGGTTGTTGATGAAAACCCTTGGCCATTAAATGAGCTTTATAACTCTCAATAGACCCTTCAGGCTTTCGTTTAATCTAGAACACCTACTTAGAACCAATTATGTTATGACGAGGAGAACGAGGAACTAGAGACCATGCATTATTTTTAAGCAGAGTATTTATCTCTTTGGCCATCGTAGAGCACCACTCATGACTTTTGGAGGCTTGAAAAAAACAGGTGGGCTAAAGTTCTGAGATTGTCGTAAGGAGAGCTTTTGGCAGAGAGTAACGCATTGTGCCATCGGTGGGTTACTTGGGCTTGGTGATGCCAAGGCGTAGACGTGTTACCATTGGGTGCATTGAACCTGAGGGGGCTTCATGAGTGGAATGATCAGTGATGGCATGTGTGCCGTGGGCTAAGAGGGCTGCATGATAAAACAAGATATTATTTTCAAGGGATGCATGCGGTGAGTCAGCAGGTAGGGCAGTCGGTGCATCATCACGTGGTGTAGGCGATGAAACATCATTGAAGGGGAAAGATACAGTCGGTGGAAATGGTGTTGTCGGTGAAGATGTCAGGGGAATATGTGGAGGTGCAGTCGGTGGAGCTGTAGTAGACGCAGCAGCTGCAGCCCGTGAGTTGGGTGGTCAGCTTGGCATGTCATTTGTTAGGGGAGGAACTTGTGGAGGAGGAGAATGCAATAGGCTAGGTGGGCTCGGCAGCGGGGGCTGCGAAGGTGCAATGGGCTGAATATCCAATAAAATTGTTGGAGATTCACGAGAGACCTGCAAGTTAGTAAAAGGAAAATAATCTTCTTGAAAAATGACATGACGAGAGACATAGACGTGACCGATGGAAGGGTGAAGATACTTATAACCTTTATAACTCGGACTATAACCAATGAACACACATTCTAAAGAACGAGAAGAGAGTTTGTGAGATGTATAAGGACCGAGGTTAATAAAGCATGAAAAACTGAAGACCTGGAGATGAGAGTAAGATGGAGGGCGATGGAAGAGTTTGGCATATGGGGACTCCCAATTTAGGATGGGTGTAGAAGAAGATTAATGAGATGAACCGCGGTGAGAGTCGATTCAGTCCAATATAGTGATGTTAAATGTGCAGTATGAAGAAGAGTGTGAATCATGTCTGCAATATGGCAATGTTTACGTTCGACAACGCCATTTTGTTGAGGGGTGTGAGGACATTAGAACTGTTGTTGGATACCAAGGTGCTACAAAAATGGGCAAAAACATTGTTCACATATTCGGTACCATTGTCACCTTATAAGATTTTAATACTAGAGTTAAAGAGATTTTGTGTCATGGCAACAAATGTTTGAAAGTGAGTAAACATTTCCGATTTACGGCGCATAGGATAAATCCAAGAGTAACGCGAAAAATCATCCATAAATAGAACATAGTACCGAAAACCACTAATAGATGGCACATGTGACAACCAAACATTGGAGTGAATAAGTTCAAAGGGAAATAAGACTAAATTAATATGGTTCGAAAACGGTAGTTGAGTGGATTTGCTTATAGCACAATCCTTACAAAAGATCTTATTGAATTTTATTTATTTACCTAACAATGGCCTTAGGTGAGAAAAAACAGTTAGGCCTTAGGTGAGAAAAAACAGAGGACGATGAATGGCTAAGATGACGATGCCAAGTAGAGGAATGGAGAGGGGCACAACAAGAATGGTGGCTGGATATTTTGGGTGAGAGCCACCAACAAACTTGTAGAGTCCTTGGCCAATAAGGAATGTTTCATCTGGCGAAGCCATTCAGGATAATTGTCTTCATCTAATTTCAGAAAGCTAGCAACACTAGGGCCAGAGGAATGAACAGAGGTATCCATGGGAGAAGAAGGAATGATCAACTAAGGTTTTTCGAGAAAAATGAGCCTAGACCTATGTGATACCATGTAGAAAATGATTTCCTTGTTTCATTCATTTCCAAAGTTACATGATATCATGTAGAACACATTTGATACAGTAATTAATTACAATTGAAATCTCCAAGTCAACCTTATACAACATTCTAAATTTAACTCAATCAAGAGGATTGGGGAGAGATATGTGTAGATGGTAGAATCTCGCTAACAGAACTCCATATTTCAGCAGCTTGGTAGTTGGCAAGCAAGGAGTTGGACACGTTTTACATTGTAGCATGCTAGCTTTGGTCAACAAGTTAGTGGTATATTTGGCCTGGTTAACAACAATTCCTAAATTTGTATATGAAACTTGTAGCCCAAGAAAGTAACTCAATGTGCTTAGATCCTTTATATCAAACTCCTTTCTCAAATCTTTGATCAAAGAATCCAACAAACTTGGATTGATCCCCATAAAAATAATATCGTCAACATATAATAGGATAATAGGTAAATCATTCTCCAACTTCTTAACAAAAAGAAAGGAATCAGTAAAAGATTGCACAAATCCTAAAATGAGTAGATGAGAACTAAACCTTCATTCCATGCACGTGGGGCTTGTTTGAGTTCATACAATGGTTGGATTAGCTTGCGGGCATGATAAGTATTGGTTTTGTCTTCAAATCTTGGTGGTTGACTCATATAAACTTCCTCATGAAGGCATTTTTCATATTTAGTTGTTGAGAGTCCAATGAAATTGAGCTACTAGAGACAATACTAATCTCACTGTAAGATGCTTGACTACTAGAATAAATGTTTCTTCATAGTCCAATCTAGCCTCTTGATGAAATCCCTTGGCAACAAGTCTAGCTTTGTGTCTTGTTATTATACCATCAGCATTCTCGAACCTTCTTGTATCTTCCTTGTTTGCTTTCTTCTTGGATCTCCCTCCCTAGCTTATTCATAAAGCCACCAAAGAGATGGCCTCTAAGGTTTCCACACCTTAATCTCCTCTAGGTGGCCGGCTTTTGGTGTTTAGAGAGGGAGATTGTTGCTTTCCTTATCAAGCTTTTCTTAGAACCACCAAAATGCCTTAATTCCAAATAGGTAAGTCTTTACTCATATAATGAGGTGGGATGAGTCACTTAAGTGACTTTCCCTCTACACTCTAGAATCGGCCGTACCATAGATGGTGGGCATTTTGGGCTTCATGTCACTATGTCATCTTATTTCATAAGTTGGGTTCAATGGATTTGAGCTTAATAGGCCCTAAAAGTCTGAAATTTAAGGCCCATTACTAATTATTTGTCATTAGTTTGATTAATCATGACTCCTTTATCTAATATCTATATGGCCTAGTGTATTGGTATATGATTCATTATGTTTCAATTCGTGAGACAATGAGGTGATTAGTACTACTACAATCACTTAGCGAATTAAAACATTGTTTTAATTCTTCCAATCATCGATGACTATGTGTTTAGTCATCAAGAGGGCATATAGTTCATGAGTGACATCTAGCCATGTATCATGACTACCCAAGACAATAGATAATAATTTGGAGATGATTCAACAATTGGATTGTTGGAGTTATCGTATTATTATTCTAGGGTTTATCCTTTTAACTGTAACCTATTTGGGTGCAATTGCAATGCAATTTGATCTTTCTCTAACTCAATACTCTTACTCACATTACTAGGGTATGGATGGTTCATGTCAAACCTAATGTGATTTCCGTTTATGTATATGATTCAACTGAGATGTATAAGAAATGTATTTCTTAATCATGCTCGACCCTTTCACCAAAGATTTTCGAATCATAGCGTATGAGTATTCTCCTTCTTTTACTGACGGTTAAAGGTCCCTTGTTGTACACTTTCGGGGCATATGGATTCTCACCTATGTTTGCATTACTTAAGCCGACATTCTCGCTTCTGCTTAGTCCATCGCTGCTGACGCAGGTGCTTCCCTCTAGGCAGAACGCTCCCCTACTGATGCATTTTTACATCCCACAACTTCGGTAGATCGCTTAGCCCCCTTCGTCTTCAGCACAAGAGCGCTCGATCGGTGAGCTATTACGCAGTCTTTCAAAGGTGGCTACTTCTAGGCAAACCTCATGGTTGTCTTTGCACCATATACCTTTATGAATAATTCAAGGACTCCAACTATACATAAAAACATAGCCAAGATAAGGTGCGACCATGTTGCATCAATAAATGATCAATGGCTTATCCACAAGACAATCATGGTGTCACATATCAAAGGATTACTTGTATTACTGCAACTCTTAGAGTTACTTGCTTGACATGTATGTAGAACTCCATGCAATTATTCTCTTTTTGATCGCCTTCAGTAAACTTAGTCATCCTCCTAATTGAGCAGACATAGCTTGGTAAAGAGTAATGATAGGGAATGAGTAATTACTGAACTTTAATTTTTATTGTTCAATTTAATAAGCTTACAAAGGATACAAAATAACTTTACCTTGATAAAGAAGGTTCTTTTGATTAATGGTATAGATACATGCTAATCCAAATAGTTTCATATAATGAGCATCTATAATGGTGTAGGCAAACAAAATAAACAAATTTGTACTATAATAGCTGACGTGGTAAGTTGTCTATTCAATTGCCTCATGAAAACAGTGTGTCACTTCAATAGAATAGACAACTTAAGTAGGCAAAATTTATTTTATTATTTTATTTCATCTTTAATATCTACTTTTATCTTTTATTTTTGCCTTCTTCCTCCACAAAGACTTTATTATATATAGAAACATGGGGCTCTATTTGCCTGTAATGTTGCCTACTTTGCTGGTGTAAACAAACTTTGCCTACCCCAATTGACCACACCGTTAAAGCATGTTTTTGCCAAGCTCATCAAAATAGGTTCGATTTTTCATTTGTTGCCTACTTTTATCTTATATTTTCATTGAAGATGCTTTAGCCTATACTAGTCAAAGATCGCCTAAATGTAGGTTCTCTCCGGAAATGCTTTAGACTACCAAACTAGAGATCTTGATCTCAATCATTATTGGTTTGCAGCCACATGTACCTTTTTGAGCTTTACAGAGTCACAAACACTAAGAAAGAATCATACAAAGGAAAACTATTGACGGTGATGATGACTTGGCAATCAACTAATGATTTGGATGATGACTTGGCATTTAGTCTGTTAATATTGTTGTAACTAATTCAGGTTGTTAGGACTGATTGCTAGAGTTAGTTAGTACAGAGAGGCTATATAAGCCAAGTACTGGTGTAAGAATCAATCAATCAAAGTGTATCATTTTCCTTCAGAAATACAAGCTTTCTTAATTCATTTTTCCTTTGATCTTTCTCTCTGCTTCTTCCTTTATATTTTCTATTCCCTTTTCTATTTCCCAATTCTGTTATGATGGTATCATCGCCGACGATCTATGGTGTGTCTTCCGCTGTGTCTATCTGCTCGTTTGGTGATTGGTGATTGGTGATTCGTGTTCGTGCTCGGTGTTCTTCAATGGTGCAATTTTCTGGGCGACCTCAGGTTTTCAGTTTCTATTTCAGCAATTATGTCGATGAACTGTTTGTTAAATTGTCTCAGTAAGACTTTTAGTTGAAAATTGATGATATTCAAGGCCGATGCCATGTTTGTTGAATGAGGATGAAAAGTATTAGAAGTTGAAAGATTACAAAGGCCGAAGCCAATCTTTCTTGTCTACAAATTGTTTTGGGTTGATCTTCGTAAAGTTTTCTGGATTTCTGCTGCATTTTATAAGGCCAAAGCCAAGGTGCAGTATTGATAGCATTGTTGAGTTCTTCTTGCTGTTGTAGTGTTGAATTCTTGGTTGCTCTTGAATCTTTTTGGGGTGTTTCTTGCTTAGTCAATCATGTCTGATTCTGTGAAAATTGAAGGGTTGTTAGGGATGTTGACTGTGAAACTTCAAGATGACAACTTTGTCAAATGGAGCTACCAATTTCAGTCAGTATTATGGGGTTATGATTTGTTTGATCATTTTACTGGTGAATCGCCATACAAGAATTGGGTCAAGAAAGATTTGGCGTTGCTCAGTTTATTAATTGCTACGCTATTGGATGATGCGATGGAATATGTCATCGGATGCAAAACGTCACATGAAGCTTGGACCTGTTTGCATGACAGGTTTGCATCCATATCTGTGGTGCGGGTTAACCAATTGAAAACTGAGTTTTATTCTTCCCAGAAAGGTGGGGAATCTGTTGAGAAGTTTATGTTGAAACTGAAGGGTATAAAAGATCAACTGATTTCAGCTGGAGAGAAAATTACAGACAATGATTATATGATTGCTGTATTATCTGGATTGCCTGTGGACTTTGAGATGATCAAGACTATTATTCTTGCTAGGGAAACATCTATGTCTTTAAAAGATTTCCGGGCACAATTACTTGGAGCTGAAGCAAGTATTGAGACACGAATGCACTCACTCAGTTCTTCTATGGCTGCAATGGTGGTGCAAGGTGAAGGGTCTCATTCACAGAGATTCCAATGAGGATATGAACATGGTGAAAGTTCTAACTCTAATGGGGATTTTTATCATAGGAGTCAATCTAATGTTACAGGAGGCTCTGGCTATGTTGGTACAGCAAACATATCGTTTCAACAAAGGAATAATGGGCAAAATAACTACTCCAGAAGGTTTAATAATGGGAATAATAATTCAAAGTCTTACTCTGGAAGTTATGGTAACAAGAATGGGAATTCATATGATGGCAATGGAAGTAGCACTTATTTTGGAAATGGGAAGCAGTCTCAGAATGGCAATTCTTGGAATACAAGAACTAACTATTGGAATGGGAATACAAATTACAAGTCATCGATTTCTCCAGAATGTTAGATTTGTTCAAGAAGAGGGCATACTGCTCCAAATTGCTACTACATAGTTGACAACAGTAATACACAACCTCCTGGTGGTTTTATAGTCTGTCAGATATGTGGAAAACGAGGTCACATTGCATTGGAGTGTTATCACAGAAATAATTTCTCCTATCAGGGTGCTCCCCCATCATCTTCATTAACTGCAATGACTGCACAAGGGCATATTGGTCAGCAAAATGCATCTGCATCATCAACAGCTCATGATTGCTCAGCAGCTGATACCTGGATTGTGGACACAGGGGCCATACATCACATGACTGCCAATATGAATGCCATGAATCAAGCTACTCCTTACACTGGCAATGAAAAGATTGTTGTGGGAAATGGTGAAGGTTTGGCTGTAAAGCATATGGGGTTTTCTATTATTCCTATATCATCAACTCATTCATTAAAATTGCATAATGTGTTGCATGTTCCAATGATTACTGTCAATTTGCTCTCAGTTAAGAAATTATGTAGAGACAATGCTTGTTGGTTTATATGTGATGATCTTACCTTCTTTATACAGGATAAGGCCACAAGGGTGATTCTATACCAAGGAAAGAGTGATGATGGGGAGTTATTCAAGATTCCAGTGAGCACTTTTTCAGGATCTTTTTCTACGAAGTTAAGTAATTGTGCTGCTTTTTTGGGGAAGACAGTTCAACAGTCAGTTTGGCACCAGAGGCTTGGACATCCATCTCAAGAGATCTTAAATGCAATGTTGACAGATTCAAAAATATCAGTTAGTACAAAGTCTAATGATTGTATTTCCATGTGTTCTTCTTGTATACAAGGCAAAATGTGTAGGCAACCATTTCCGATAAGACAAACTAGAGCTAGTAGTCTTTTTGATAAAGTCCACACTGATGTATGGGGTCCATCTCCAACAAAGTCTATAGAAGGGTATAGATACTATATGAATTTTGTAGATGAATATTCAAGATTCATGTGGATTTTTCCCATGGTGAATAAATCAGAAGCTTTCCATATTTTTGCCAAGTTTTATGCCTTTGTGTTGAATCAGTTTGGGATAACTATAAAATGTTTACAATCTGACGGAGGTGGGGAGTATATGAGCAAACTGTTTAGTGATTTTTTGGGGTATAAAGGCATCAAACACATGGTTTCATGTCCTTATACTCCTTAGCAGAATGGTCTTGTTGAAAGGAAGCATAGACATGTGGTGGAAACTGCATTAACATTAATGGCTGAAGCAAATTTGGAACCTCAGTTTTGGTATCATGCTTGTGCACATTCTACTATGTTGATTAATAGAATGCCATGCAGAGTTCTTGAAATGCAATCACCATATCAGTGTGTGTTTGGTAGAGTACCAAAATTGTCTCATTTTAAAGTGTTTGGCACTGCTGTCTATCCATATCTTAGACCATTTAATGACAATAAGTTACAGCTCAGATCCTCTCAATGCCTTTTTCTCGGTTATTCAAATGGTTACAAAGGTGTAGTTTGTTATAATTTACAAACTAGCAAACTGGTTATATCAAGACATGTTATACATGATGAATCAGTTTTTCCATATCAGAAGTCATTTGCAAAGCATAAAGAAAAGGTTTCAGATTTACAGAAGCCTAGACAGGTTCCAATATTGGTTCAACTTCCAGTTATGAAAGATCCCAATTCAGATTTCTTGTCACATTCTACCTCAACTCAAGAAAGTCAACAGAGTCTGGGGCATATTAATGCAGGTCAGTCTATATCTGAGATTGGGACTCCAAGCTCTTCAAGTTTATCACATTCAGCAACATTGGACACTCCTCATCATCATCACTCTACTCCAATTTCTTCCACATCACCCTTGTTGCCTATCCATCACAGCTCACAATTGGAGGTAATTCTACCTATCTCAGCACCTGATAATACAAATTCTGCGAATTCTACATCTCTGTTAAATTCAGATTCTCAGCATCCTATGGTAACAAGGTTGAAAAGTGGAACAATTCCAAGGAGAAACTATGCAGCATATTTGGCCACATTTCCTGAGCTACATACACTCCACTTAACAGAAGATGAACCATTTTCTGGAGGGTTCTCTTTTGTTACTCAAGTCACTGATATTGCAGAACCATCAAGTTTCAGGAAAGCTTCGTGCATACCACACTGGCAGCAAGCAATGCAAGAAGAATATGATTCTTTGAGAGCACAAGGAACTTGGGAATTAGTTTCTCCACCTCAGGACAGATCTATAGTAGGGAGTAAGTGGGTGTACAAACTGAAAAAGAATGCAGATGGAAGTATATCCAGATATAAGGCTAGATTGGTTGCACAAGGGTTTTCACAGGAGCATGGCGTGGATTATTCAGAGACCCTTAGTCCTGTTGTCAGACATACAACAGTGCGTATTATTTTGTCTCTTGCTGCAATGAATCATTGAGAATTAAAACAATTGGACATCAAAAATGCATTCCTTCATGGTGATTTACAGGAGGAGGTTTATATGAAACAGCCACAAGGCTTTATTGATCCTTCACATCCCAATCATGTTTGCAGGTTACTCAAGTCTCTATATGGGCTTAAACAGGCCCCAAGAGCCTGGAATTCCAAATTCACTAGTTATCTAGTTGCAATGGGGTTCACTGCATCATTATCAGATACCAGTTTATTCACAAAGAAGGATGGTGATGATCTTGTGATTTTATTACTCTATGTTGATGACATTATCCTCACAGGTTCCAACACTTCCAAGATTAATACAGCAATCCAAGAATTGTCTGAAGTATTTGATTTGAAAGATCTTGGCAGACTCACATTTTTTCTCGGGTTCCAGATTCACTATAAGGATAATGGAGATATCTTTGTGAATCAAACAAAGTATATCAAGGACCTTATACACAAAGCAGGTCTGGGGTCATGTAAACCTGCCACAACTCATTGCAAGCCTCATAATTCAATGCTTGTGACAGAAGGTAAACCATTGACTGATCCTAGTATCTACAGAAGTATTGTGGGGTCTCTTCAATATTTGACATTCACAAGGCCATATATAGCCTTTGCAGTGAATTCGGTGTGTCAATTCCTGACTTCACCAACTGATGTTCATTTCACAGCAGTGAAACGAATTCTGAGATACTTGCAAGATACAATTCACGCTGGTATTTGCTATTCTGCAACTGCAGCAGTCAGTTTGAATGCATTTTCAGATGCCGATTGGGCTGCCGATCTTAACACCAGACGATCAGTGACAGGTTATGTAGTTTTCCTTGGACATAATCCTATTTCTTGGCAGTCAAAGAAGCAAACTTCAGTTTCCCGAAGCTCCACAGAAGCTGAGTATAAAGCATTAGCTCATACAGCGGCCGATATTACATGGGGTGCGTCATATTTTAAAAGATTTACATGTGTTTCTTCCTCATCCACCTGTGATCTATTGTGATAACATGTCTGCAATATCATTGAGTGCCAATCCCGTATTTCATTCGAGAATCAAACATTTGGACACATATTATCATTTTGTCCGAGAAAGAGTACAACAAGGTGATCTGGAGGTGGTGTATGTTCCTACCGATGATCAAGCAGCTGACATTCTAACAAAGGGTTTGCACAGTCCTGCGTTTGTTAAGCATTGTTACAATCTGCAACTAGGAAATCCTAGTTGAGATTGAGGGGGGATATTGACGGTGATGATGACTTGGCAATCAACTAATGATTTGGATGATGACTTGGCATTTAGTCTGTTAATATTGTTGTAACTAATTCAGGTTGTTAGGACTGATTGCTAGAGTTAGTTAGTACAGAGAGGCTATATAAGCCAAATACTGGTGTAAGAATCAATCAATCAAAGTGTATCATTTTCCTTCAGAAATACAAGCTTTCTCAATTCATTTTTCCTTTGATCTTACTCTCTGCTTCTTCCTTTATATTTTCTATTCCCTTTTCTATTTCCCAATTCTGTTATGAAAAACAACACCAATAGTACCATATGAGTAATAATATTATCACAAAAATTCTGTCAAAAATATGAGGTAGTGAAAAATTCCACTTTTGAGAGAGTCATTTCTGTATCACATACCAAGGACAGGTAAGATGGAAGAATATTAATTAGATTCATAGATGATGGCGTTCAGGAAAGGGATGGATAAGCGCGTGGGAAATGGTTGTTCAGATACATTGTACAATACCAAAAGTAAGGGGGAATATGTACCAAGTTCAACATATTCTTTCATGCATGCACAACATCCCCATCGTATTCAATCGTCTGCTTCTGACGCGGCTGTTTGATTCAAAACGTAAATGCTCTCCTACTTTTACAATACCAACTAGAAGATCACGTACACTGCATAGTCTACCTGCGCGTATGGGCACTTTTCCTGTGCTTGTGCTGCCCATTCATTATAAGGAAAATTAATAAAAAAAAAAAGTTTAAAAAGTTTAACTCTTATTCAATTCAACAATTCAAATTTTAATTCTGATCATTTAAACCAATTTCTTAAGAATTTATTTGATATCTTATATAATTCTTGAAAGTTTTAGAATATTTTAGATCTATTATCCTTGTATAGCTGTAAGTCATGAAGTTTTACAATAACAAATTTTAAAAATCATCATTCGAAGAGTATCCTTACAAAAAGTTAGAAAAACCTAAAAAACAATTAGTCATGAAACTATATATATTCAAACAAATGGACGAATACAATATTCCCTATAATTAATAAAAAAAATGCATAAGAACAACCAAACGGTGAAACAATTACCAACTTGACTTAATATTTCTTTAGAGACTGGCAGATTCTTGGTACCACTTTTTTACATAGCTTTTGACACAGTTTTTGTGGGTCTTACTCGGTAATGTATATTAACGATCCGAACCTTCTATATATTAGAATATCATTCATAGATCATCCTTACAAAAAATTACACATCCACAACCATTAAGACATGCATTTGTAGTGAAGAAAATTGACGAATACAATTCTACAAAGAAACCTTAAAAACTTAATCCAACGGCTTAATCCAACAATCATATATTTTCAGATTTGTGTGATTTCTGGTAACAAAATCATTGAGTAAAGACCTAAAAGATAGACTGTAATTCGAATCGTTGTAATACATTACGAAGTGAGCTCCACAAAAATGTGTATTGAAAATTGTGTAAAAAAAATGATGTCATGAATCCGTCCCTTATATATTCTGGTTTTAGTTTACATTGTAGATCATGGCATGATCGTATTTTTATTTACATCGACAAATGGTGTTGATGAGATTTAAATTTAAGGCTTTCTATACGTAGTGAAATATTATAGGTGCCACCAAATATGCATACCTAAAGATGATCATTTATATACTATAGAACGGAATTTGTATAATCAATAACCTTTTTTTTCTTTCCAAACGGTAGGATCTACATTACGAGAATAAATAAGATATGAATTCAAGACACAATAAGTTGAAGATGCAAGAATATACACTAATACAATCCATCAGTTACATTAACTTTTTTTTCACATTATTATCATGCCATAATATTTGTTTATATTAACTTAACAGTCAACATTGGCTTAATTATTCGATCTGACTTATTTGTGCAAGACAATGACCATGTTTGGAATGAAAAAAGTCGTAAGTTGTCGCTGCATTGGTGTTCATTGAACTGAGACGCAACCCAACTCAACTGTGCCAAAATGGGGACTTGCGATATCAGTCCAACACGGCCATTGCTTGCTTTGGTAACAGTGTTCTAAAAATCAGCCTAGGTGGCCGCTAAGGCGGTGCCTAGGTGCTAGGCGGTGAAGACCCGCCGCGATTTAGGGTAAATCGTTTCAAAAAATCGATCTGGATCTAGGTGGCGCCGCCTAGGCAGTCCTAGGCAGATTTTATTTTTTTATTATTTTTTATTAATTGTGTGCTTTTGTATTTTTTAGTTTCATGATGTATACTTATGAAAATGGTGTACCTAATTTGCAAAGCATATTTGAATCTTCCTTTTTTTGTCGTCAATCCTTCCAGGGTCATCATCAATCTTCTCGTGCATGCATATGGTATATAGATTTTTATACCAAATACCAAATATATATATGCACGTCTTTCTGTCGTTAATTTTTTAGGATATATGTATATATAACGACGCACGAGCAATATCTTGTGGTCATCAGATATTCACTCTTGCGTTTCGTTAAATCTGCTGTGCATCGTTAGTGATTTAAGCACGAGAGAATATGCATTAAATGTGAAGCATATTAGATACAAGTTTTCTCTTTTTATATTACTTCACCAATACTTAAAAAACCAAATAAGAATATCAGTTATCATTCAAATGAAAGAAACTTACATGTCACCAGTGTAAGTTGCATTTCTCCTTATCAAAGAGATAAAGACAGTACAACTCATGCAAGTTATTTTTTTTGGAAATATTTTTGCTCACAAGTCTAAAGTTATGATAATGCTCGTCATCATATTTATCACTCTTTGATTAGTTTGAGTTTCGAGGTTTGTCTGATAAGTAGACACAAATCTTTAAACATAAACTCATTTAATGATAATAAATATGGTGGTGAGCACTACAACCACTTTAGGGTATTGAACAAAAGTGTACCCTATTTTTAATTACTAAATAGGATCATCATATATATAAATATTTGACATAAGATGCCTAAAGTTCAGATCCAAGTCATGAACTTTTTTAGTTACGTTTGACGCGTATTTAAAGCCCAAAATTTTGACCAACTATTGTGTAGTCGAACTTTTTGGGTCGGAGAATTGTTCTAAGAAAAGATTTTTCACATTTCAGTTGTAGCAATTTGTTATGAGCATGGTCTAAAATATCCATAATATCCTGATATTTCTATCGAAATTTCCGTGTTTTTGGACTACCGATATTTTTTTGGACTGCCGATATTTCCAATATCATCGATATTTTAGACCTTGCTAAGTTACTCATGTATCTTACCATGCAATGTATAAAGTGTAAAATATTGTACTAATTCATTATATATAAATAATTATGATGTGTTTAAACTTCTTTCATTAATTACTACATATTTTCTACACTCACAATGTTTGTCAGCTCGCTATATAATCAACTTAAATAAGTTATATCTATCATGCAATGCATTTTCTTCCAATTTTTTGTGATAAACTAATAGATAATTGACTAAATAAACATCCTGCAAAGTTTCAATAAAAATTTCCAAGTTTTTCTTACAATCTCCGTGGTTTTTATTCAATTTTTATCGATATCAATAATATCCCGATAATTCCATCGAAATTTTCGTGTTTTTAGACTACCGATATTTCCGATATCATCGATATTTTATACCTTGGTTATGAGTGACACTTTCGCAGCCATACACTAAAATGTACTTTTGTCTTGCATGAATTGTGGTGATTTACCATTTCTGGAATAGTCTCATTCATATTATACATCTTTAGGGTTAGGTAAATTTATTGAAATTTCAAGCAAAATATATCTATTATAAAATTTAGAAGTTCTCAAAATGCATTTCGATATGTAACCTTTTCTTTTGATACAAGCGATATTGCAGGATGATGGATTCAAACTTGAGGCCTTAAGTGTAAGGGAGAATAGCCTTAACTAACTTAGCTATAAGCTTTTTATTAGCATCCAACTTAATACAATATATAGATAGAGCTAACCAAAATAGAAATCATGTGATAACGTTAAGTTTTTGCTTTATGCGAAGAAGTATAAATTTAAGAGTATCAACTTTCACTCTCATTTTCATGTAAAATGAAATTAAAACAAAAATTTGAGAGTAAACATAATTACGCTAAATCAAAAAAATAAAGTAGAATAATATATATTTTTTATAAATTGGTATCGGAACTGTCACTAACAAGATTCAAATCTAAAACTTCTCACTTACAAGTGCACCAAAATATTATAAGATCGTAGTACTTAATGACAAATAAAATAGTGTACTTAAAAAGATAAATAAAACATGCGAATGAACACCTAAGACCTAACCCAACAATTAAGTATTAAAATTTGGAGTAGAAGTTGCTGAACGTATCGGCCGAATATCTTGGTATCTGACGCTCTGATTCTGCCGGATTCGGACCATCACCCCAAACAGGATACAATCAACCAAACAACAATCCACTCCCTGGTTCCTCACATTATTTTTATAGTTCCCCAAATCAACGGCTCTCATTACATCAGCCTCATCACAACTCCTTACAAGCTCATCCACCAGAAAGCCACTCCTACACGTATACCATCCTATATATAGAAGCCGTCACCGCTGTCAAAGCCTTCATTCCTTCATTGCCTTTCCCTTGAAGTTGGAGTATTTGTGTTCTCGGTATCCATAAAAATTACTGGTCTACTTGTCGTTTGCTGGAGGCTGCATTCAGGCATTTTCGTTGGTGAGGTGCGGATTGAGGAGAGACATGGTCGTCGGAAGTCTGACGACGTCGTTGATATTATGGTGCAGTGTATGAGCTTGGGGTCCGCTCTAGCGCTGGCGTGCCTGGCGTTGTTCTTGGTGGTTCTTCCGTTGATACTACCGCCGCTGCCTCCTCCTCCATTGATGCTCTTGTTCTTTCCGGTTGGCATAATGGCTGCTCTCTTGTTTCTCGCCTTCTTGCCGGCCGGTCCGGAGGCCGGACACTTCGTCATTTCTAATGCTGTGTAAATATTGTTAGCTAATATATTTAGAT
Organism: Malus sylvestris; assembly: GCF_916048215.2. Classification (NCBI taxonomy): domain Eukaryota; kingdom Viridiplantae; phylum Streptophyta; class Magnoliopsida; order Rosales; family Rosaceae; genus Malus; species Malus sylvestris. Next base: position 4,280,131 of record NC_062266.1, read on the forward strand.
TATATCGACTGCATCGACTGCTAACTATGAGATAGCTGTACGCTTCTTGCCTGTTTGGCACAATTATAATTTAGTGATACATTTTTTTTAGGTGGTGCACTGCTATCCATATAACCTTTTTTTTTAATTTTTTACACACACTCGATATTTTTACGCACACTATTCTTAATTTTCGATCTTTTACGCACTCTTTTTTAATTTTTTTTTTTAATCTTTTACGCGCACTCTTCTTAGGTTTTCATTTCAAGCAGCTACTCTCTCTCCACGTCAACTTTATCCGACCCACCTCCTCTCATCCCCTCCCTCTTCTCCTATATATTGTCTATTCAATCTTCGCCAGCACCACCTTTTATCACTATCACTTAACCACAATAGACTGGGAAATGCAGTAGTTACTCTTCTATTTTGCCGGTTAAACTGCTAGTTCAACCCCCGCTCCCTTTCTTTTTCTCTCTCACTGAGGACATCAATCATTCTTTGCTACAAACGTTCTTGGTTGGTCCTCCCTCTTAAAAGATGATGCATCGGTAAAAAGTCTTGTGACAGCACCCTCATTCCCTTGCTCCTCATTTCTTCTGTCCCAACCATCATGCTTCTTCAAAAATATTTGTAAGGTCCACGAGAATCAGGAAGGTGAGCAGATTTGAATTGCTCCGACATTACGTTTGGGTTGGGAGGACTGGGCAAAGTTCTTAATTACTTCTTTTTCATAAGTTTTTCTATTTTAATCTTATTTTTTATTCAAAAAATAATTTTCTAAATGACAAGAAAGTCTCTCAAACAGTCAAACTCCATTCAAATTTTTAATAAAAATTCATAACAATCCTTGAAAATCCATTTGAATGTTGTAAGAATTTTACAATCCTATCAAATCCAGGGCTTTAAAAAGAGTTCTAAAAACCTTTCCGTATCCTTATTTGACTACACACCCTAGGATTCCCAACCCTAGCAACCACCTTATAGCCGACTGATGAAAAGTCGGGATATCTCAAAGAGTTACTCTACAGTCTACACATTAATCATAAAAACGATTTTCACATGCTCATTTTCTCTCTCCGCACTCATGTTGGTAAACTGGAGAAATTGAGTGCAGCAACCTGTGACTTTTGGCGACAAGGGATATCTTCTTCAAAGGGTGTCTCCAACCACCTCGTGATAGACCTTATTCTAATCATGCCAATCCAAACCTTCAAATATAGTAATGACTTATTTTAAGCTACGGCCACTGTTACTCTATTTTAATTACACATTACTCCTTACTCAAAAATCACCACTTTACTTCTTGAAATTCAAAGTTCGCTTCACTTTGCCCTCTGAAACTCAATTTTAATCTCATTTTACCCATTGAAACTTGAAAGTCATCTCTATAAAACTCTTAAATTTGCTCCAATTTGCCTTGACCAGTTAATTTCTTATGTGAGTTTGATTTGGGTGCGCTAGACTAATCAATTTATTTTTATCTCTTTAATTTCTTTTAAACTTAATATTCTCTAATTGTTGGATGTTAACACATAATGAAGATTTATAATCAAATTTATTGCACACGTGGCGTACTCTTATTTGATTTATAATCAAATTTAGCATAATTATGGAAGCACCAGAAGACTTTTACAAAGCGAAAAGCCTAAAGAATCCAATTTGGATAGCTTCTCTGTGTCCTCAGTGTCTTTTTTCTGCTTTTCCACCATGTCAAATTTTGAAAGAACTATGTGAACAATCACCAGCATGTCACATTGGCTTTTCCATAAACACAGGATAATACAGAGAACCACACCCTCGACATCTCTCCCAACCAAAATATAGCCATGAAACATAGCTGTCAAGGTTATCCAATATTGTGCTACCACACAATGATGTATGACATATCCGTCCCTTTCATATGTGAAAAATACAAAATTACAAACGAAACTCAGATAAGTCAATGCAAGGCCATTGTTTGTTCTAGTAAACCCACATATCTCCCTACCATATATAATAAACATGTATAATCAGTGTAGGATGCTAGCTTTGGTCAACAAGTCAGTGGTATATTTGGCCTGGTTAACAAAAATTCCTAAATTTGTATATGAAACTTGTAGCCCAAGAAAGTAACTGAGTGTGCCTGATATAAACCCTTTATATCAAACTCCTTCCTCAAATCTTTGATCAAAGAATCCACCAAACTTGGATTGATCCCCGTAAGAATAATATCGTCAACATATAATAGGAGAATAGGTAAATCATTCTCCAACTTCTTAACAAAAAGAGAGGAATCAGCAAAAGATTGCACAAATCATAAAATGAGTAGATGAGAAGTGAACCTTCATTCCATGCACGTGGGGCTTGTTTGAGTTCATACAACGGTTTGATTAGTTTGCGGGCATCATGAGTATTGGTTTTGTCTTCAAATCTTGGTGGTTGACTCATATAAACTTCCTCATGAAGGCATTTTTCACATCTAGTTGTTGAGAGTCCAATGAAATTGAGTTGCTAGAGACATTACTAATCTCACTGTAGGATGCTTGACTACTAGACTAAATGTTTTTTCATAGTCCAATCCAGCCTCTTGATGAAATCCTTTGGCAACCCTCATGAAGGCATTTTTCACATCTAGTTGTTGAGAGTCCAACGAAATTGAGTTGCTAGAGACATTACTAATCTCACTGTAGGATGCTTGACTACTAGACTAAATGTTTCTTCATAGTCCAATCCAGCCTCTTGATGAAATCTCTTGGCAACAAGTCTAGCTTTATGTCTTGCTATTGTACCATCAGCATTCTCGAACCTCCTTGGATCTTCCTTGTTTGCTTTCTCCTTGGATCTCCCTCCCTAGCTTATTCATAAAGCCACCAAAGAGATGGCCTCTAACGTTTCCACACCTCAATCTCCTCTACGTGGCCGGCCCTTGGTGTTTAGAGAGGGAGATTGCTGCTCTCCTTATCAAGCTCTTCTTAGAACCACCAAAATGCCTTAATTCCAAATGGGTAAGTCTTTACTCATATAATGAGGTGGGATGAGTCACTTAAGTGACTCTTTCTCTACACTCTAGAATCGGTCGTACCATAGACGGTGGGCATTTTGGGCCTCATGTCACTTATGTCATCTTTTTTCATAAGTTGCGTTCAATGGGTTTGAGCTTAATGGGCCCAAAAGTTTGAAATTTAATTTATCATTAATTAGATTAATTAAGACTTTCTAATTAATATTCCCTCTAATTAATTAATCTAATTAATTTTTCCCATTACTCCTTTATCTAATATCTCCATGGCCTAGCGTATTGGTAGATGATTCATTATGTTCCAATTTGTGAGACAGTGAGATGATTAATACTACTACAATCACTTAGCGAATTAAAACATTCTTTTAATTCTTCCAATCATCGACGACTATGTGTTTAGTCATCGAGAGGGCATACAGTTTATGAGTGACATCTAGCCACGGGTCATGACTACCTAAGACAATAGATAATAATTTGGAGATGATTCAACAATTGGATCGTTGGAGTTATCGTATTATTAATCTAGGGTTTATCCTTTTAACCGTAACCTATTCAGGTGCAATTGCATTGCAATTTGATCTTTCTCTAACTCAATACTCTTAATCACATTATTAGGGTATGGATGGTTTATGTCAAACCTAATGTGATTTCCGTTTATGTATATGATTCAACTAAGATGTATAAGAAATGTCTTTCTTAATCACGCTCGACACTTTTGCCAAAGACTTCCGAATCATATTGTAGGATTATTCTCCTTCTCTTACTGACGGTTAAAGTTCCTTTGTTGTACACTTTCGGGGCATTAGATTCTCACCAATGTTTGTGTTACTCAAGCTAACATTCTCGCTTCTGCTTTGTCCACCGCCGTTGACGCAGGTGCTTCCCTCTAGGCGGAACGCTCCCCTATCGATGCATTTTTACATCCCACAGCTTTAGCTGATCGCTTAGCCCCTTTCATCTTCAGCGCAAGAGCACTCGATCAATGAGTAATTATGCACTCTTTCAAGGGTGGCTACTTCTAAGCAAACCTCCTGGCTGTCATTGCACCATATACTTTATGAATAAGTTAAGGACTCCAACGATACATAAAAACATACCCAAGATAAGGTACGACCATGTTGCATCAATAAATGATCAATGGCTTATCCACAAGAAAATCATGCTGTCTTATATCAAAGGATTACTTGTATTACTGCAACTCTTAGAGTTACTTGCTTGACATGTGTTGATGCACAAAATCAGTGAGGACTTTGGTACAACAGAAAGTGTCAAGTTTGTGACTTTCGCTAGATTGCTCCGGTCACTAGCACTACTACAAAAGGGTCTTATAGTGTCAGTGGGTGGTGTCGGTTTAATCTAATATAGTGACGGATAAGACAGTTGCAACACTAACTGAACGTGACGTCGGATTTACTGTCGCTTATAAGCATCATAAAATACTGGTGTCGCTTTTAAACCGACGTAAACATACATTTTAATATTTTTAAATACTGGTGTCGCTTTTAAGCGACATAAAGTATGAGTGTATGGACTGGTGTCGTTTTAAAACCGACGTAAACATACATTTTAATATTTTTAATAGTTTAAAGCCCAATGTTGGCTGGTTCCCATTACTTCACGTCACTCTCCCTCTCTCTTACACACACATCAGTGCATCACATCATTTTTTAATTTCCTTCTCTTTGACCGGTTCTTCACATGGGTTCTTTATCTCTCTCTGACACACATGTCTCATTTCTCTCACTTTTCTTTCTTTCTTTCTTACTTTTTTTTTTGTTTTTTTAAACTGGTTCTTCTTCACCCCTTTTTTCCGTCTCCATAATGTCTCTCTCTATACCCACCAACTCAACCTTCTTTCATCCATCTCTCTCTCATTCATATTCTCTCTCTTTTTCCTCGACTTCTCCATTTCCCATCCCTCCATCTTCTTCTCTTTTAGGCGGGATATTTCCCCCCATTTTTTAAACGAAAAAGAGGATGTCAGTCTCCCTATTTCAAGAGGCTCACCTCCCTCATTTATCTCTCCCTTCTTCCAAGCACACCCTAAAACCGCAGCTCCTCTCTCCTAAAACTTTAGTTCCTCTCCCCACATTTTCTCAAACCCTAACCTCCGTTTCTGCAAACCAAACCTTAATCTTCCATCATAAACCCATAAGACCTCGCAGCCATGGATATATAAATTATCATCAACCGAGATATATAATTTACATTACATGGTTGTCCAGCAGGAGGAAGTTCGTGGTTGTCCAGCAGGAGGAAGTTCGTGGGTTCCAGACGACGGGGAGCATGAACTTCATGCCTTTCTCTCCCACGGCATTGTAAGACCCACCAGTAGCGTGGTCGACCTCAACCTTGTCGGTTTTCCCTGGGACAGCACCGCAGCACGCGGTGCCAGCCTCGACGGGGTCACTCTTTCGTCCCGGCTTGAAGAATCCAGTGTTGAATGGGTTCGTGACGGTGGCAGCCAAGCCGGAGGCGAAGTTTAAGAGCATGGCATCAATGCCCATGGACCTATAAAATTTGTGGTCTTCGATAAAGGCAAGCACGGGAAAGCATCATGGCAACTGCTAGTATTATATTCAAGTATGAAGTTCTGATTAGTATTATATGTAATTGTTAGTTTTTTTATATTCATCTTGTAACCGGTTCTCTAATGGCTCCTATATATGTGTTATTTGTACTTCCTTATTTATATGAAATAGAAGAAATTCTACACCCAAAGACCCCAGTTGAATTCTTGAATAAATTGAATGTGTGATGTTTGCATGAGGGTGAAGAAGATGATGAAAAAGAAAGAGGAGTTCCGGAAAGAAAAAAAAAACCAATTATTAGGTGGTGTCGCTTATGGGTGACATTGTAGTGGTTATTTTATTTATTCAATTATTAGGTGGTGTCGCTTTTAAGCGACGCTGTTGTCAGTACTTAATGTCGCTTGTATCCGATGCAAGCTTCGATGTCACTTTTAAGTGACGCTGTGGTTCTTTTTTATTTTATATTACTTTGCTTCTTGGTGGCGGATTAATAGGGCTAAGCGACATCAATACCCTTTTGTGACGGTAGTATTGGCGTCGCTTCCACTATCCGACATTGCACAATTTAATGTCGTTTTTTGTCGGTTTTATAGCGCCAGTGATATCCCTTTTTGTAGCAGTGTAGTGTGGATAAGTATGTAAATGGACAGAGACAGGGAAGCAAACGCAAGATGTACATGGTTCACCCAGATTGGCTACGTCCACAGAGTAGAGGAGTTCTTATTAATTGTGAAGGGTTTACACAAGTACATAGGTTCAAGCTCGCCTTTAGTGAGTACTAGCACTACTAGAAAATATTATTTTGCCGATAAACTTAAAGCCGATAAAGTAAAATTTTGTCAGCACAAGAGTCTTTGCCCGACAAAAAATTTAATTCGTCGGCTCTAAACATTTAGACCTATGTCGATGAAAAGTTTGTTGGCAAAGAACATTCAAGCCGACAAATAAACTAATAGTCGGCAAAAACATGTCCGTTCGTCATCAAGAGAGGAGCGCGAATTTATTCCTTCCTGCTCTTTTTTTTTTTTTTTGTCTTTTCGATTCCCGCTCAATTTTTCAGTGTAAAGAATTTCCCCCTTAAATCTAAATTCAATGTATTTTCTACAAACCCTGTTATATGCGGATAGCCCAGCCCCCTTCTCTGTCTCCCTCTCTCTCTCACGGCGCCACCGTTCGCTTTCCGTCAACATTGTTTTTTGGCTCGCCGTCGTCATCGATTCATCTACTCTCTGTTGCCGTTGCCGTTGAAGTGCCCCTGCTACTCTAGCTTCGTAATCGCTAATACTGGGTGCTTCGTTGCACTTCGTTTCTGTAAAACGTTTTGGGTATGTTCTCAAACCCTATCTACTGTAATCCTTCCCCTCAGCTCTCTGTTAGTCTCAATTTTATGGTTCCTTTCTTAGATTTGTTTTTCCAATGTAATTCTGAGGGGATTTTAGGTAATGATTTGATGGAGGATCCTTAGTTAGGGTTTGAGGATGCGTAATCCATGTTCTGGATTTAATTGCTTTTAACTTCAATTTCTGCGAGACTTTAATCAAGTTGCAGTAATGGTTTTATAGTTAAAATTGATTGTGAGTCTTTGCACCACAAATATCAATCCCTCTGTGTAATCAATTGAAATTAGGCTCATGGTACTTGACATTGAAACTGAAGTAGCATGAAAAATGGTCTCAAAATGTTTTAGAGCAATGAAATGGGCTTGAAGGTTTGATGCCCTCAAAGATGGTGTGCTTAATAGCAACTATGTGCTTGATAACAGAAGTCGCTCCATGTAACTTCTTATGCTTACAAGTGCCTTGTGATGGTGGATTCTTATTTAAAGTATGTTGTAGTTTGTGTTCTGGTTTGTGCTAAATGTAATATAATCTTTTTAAATGTTAGAGTTTGCATATGTGGGGTTATTGAACTTTGGGTTGGTTTCAGTGAAGGCCGTTTGGTCTAAAACTGGGAATACTCATTTTCTAGTTTCTGAATTCATAATCAGTTTAAGCAGCTTTCCCTTTTTGCTAGGTTGTGATGACATGCCTATTCACATGTGAACAAAGGTAAGGTTGCAATTGACTTTTGAAATTATTTCTTTCAGCATATTGTGGCAAACCTCTACTTGCATTAGTATTTTGGATTTGTGTGTAGGGAATCATGTAGGTTATGTAGATTCTAGGTTTATATGTTGCTTAGATTCTGGTTTAAGAAACACTATGACCCTAGCTTGTCATAATGATTCTGTCATATGTGATATAGGTATTAATCTTCTATGTTGGGTGGTTTGTTACAGGTTCTTTGCTCTCAATTATGCTGCAGATGCTGCCTGCACTGTTCTACGGGTTGATCAGGTAATAGATATTAACTAATTATTTGTCAATACTTTTCCTAGTTTTGCAGTACCCAAATATGGCATGCACTTAACTTTTAAATGTTAACATTCAATGTAATGTCGATTTGGACTATCGTAAAGGAGGACTTTGTGAATTAACATTCAATATAATGTCTCAAGTATATTGGGATTGGAGGAATATGAACTTAGAAAGGGATTAGGCTCTTTGTAATGGGAAAGTATTAGATATAAGTTAACTACATGCTTTCTTGTTGACAAATTGGTTAAGTTTTCATTGTTTATTGTAATACTATGGTGTTATTGCAGCCCTTCCCCATTTTCTACTATGGTGCTATATCATCCAAGGTTTGAGGTCGCAAACTGATGGTCTTCAGTAAGCCACTAAATTCTTCTCATCTTGCCCCATGACACAAGCTCCTGCATATTTGGTGCTAATGGATTTTTGAAGGCCATTTGATATAAATCTGGGAATGCTCATTTTCTTGCGTGGAAATGAAGCTGGGAATGCCCCTTTCCTCATGACACAAGCTCTTGCATAATGCTACATGGCAGCCGACTTTAAGGAATGGCAGTAGGATAATTTTATTGTGTGACATGCTTTTGTATAAGCACTCTAGATGTACATTTGAAATTTATCAATCAATAAAGTTTTATTTCTTAACAATTTTTTTTGTATTGTATTTGGATTTGCATATATAATAGTTGAGCATTAAAGCGTTATTTTTTTATATAAATTAAATGTCTTTCCCGACGACACTAATTTTGTCGGGAGAGAAGACTGTGCCGACAAAATTTCCATGACGATGAACATAATTTGTTGGCTAAAAAGTATTATTTGTCGGCATAAAAGCTCTGTACTGATGAAATATTTGTCGGGAAAGATGTACATTCCGACAAAAATTAGTTTGTTGGGAAAAATTGAACCTTAGCCAACGAAACACAAAAATTTGTCGGGAAAACTCTTACCCGACATGCTTTGCGTGACGAAATGGCCGACAAAATTTTTTGTCGGGGAAGACTCTTTGCCAACAAATTTTGACCTTTGCCGACAAAGTAATTTTGTCGGTAAAGTCAAAATTTCTACTAGTGTAGTGAATGATTTAGTGCAAATGACATTAGGAAATATTGTGGGAGAATGATCTCCTTTTATAGAAGAGAGTTTCTAGCTTTGTTCTGACATTGACATGTGTCGTGTTGTGATTGGCTTCCGATGTTGACACGTGTCGCGCTATGATTGGCTTCTAATGTCGACACGTGTCGTGCTGTGATTGGCCTCCTGGTTGGAGGGAAACTCTTATGGGTCATTGACGGTATAACGTTGACTAGTGCTCGGTAGTTTCGGAATTGGTCAAGTATGGTACAAACAACATGTATGTAGAACTCCATGCAATTACTCTCTTTTTGATCGCCTTTAGTAAACTCATTCGGTATTGAGCACTTAGAACGCAATTTACATGATTAGTAACTTTTTTTTATCTTTACAAACGGTAGGATCTACATTACGAGAATAAAGGAGATGAATTTGAGACACAATAAGTTGAAGATGCAAGAATATACACTAATACCGTCCACCAGTTACATTAACTTTTTTTTTTCACATTATTATCATGCCATAATATTTGTTTATATTAACTTAACAGTCAACATTGGCTTAATTATTCGACCGGACTTATTTGTGCCTGACAATGTTCATGTTTGGAATGAAAAAAGCCGTAAGTTGACGCTGCATTGGTATTCATCCATTGAACTGAGACGCAACCCAACTCAACTGTGCCAAAATGGGGACTTGTGATTTCACTTTCCAGGTCATCATCAATCTTCTCGTGCATGCATATGGGATATAGATTTTTATACCAAATACCAAATATATATATATATATATATATATATATATATATATATATATGCATGTCTTTCTGTCGTTATTCTTTTTAGGATACTGGTGCACAACAATATGTATATATAACGACGCACAAGCAATATCTTGTGGTCATCAGATATTCACTCTTGCGTTTCGTTAAATCTCGTATGCATCGTTAGTGATTTAAGCACGAGGGAATATGCATAGTGTGAAGCATTAAATAAATGTTTTCTCTTTTATATTACTTCACCAATACCTAAAAAACCAAATAAGAATATCAATTATCACTCAATTGAAAGAAACTTATATTGCACGAGTGTAAGTTGCATTTCTCTCCATCAAAGAGATAGAGAGAGTACCACTCATGCAGGTGTTTTTTTTTTTTTTTTGGAAATAATTTTGTTCACCAATCTAAAATGATGGTAATGCTCATCATCTTATTTATCATCATTTAATGAGTTTGAATTTCGAGATTTGTTTGATAGGTAGACACAAATCTCTAAATATAAACTTATTTAATGATAATAAATATGATGGTAAGTACTACGACCACTTCAGATATTGAACAAAAATGTACCCTATATTTTAATTACTAAAACAGATCATCATATTTATAAATATTCGACATAAGATGCCTAAGGTTCAGATCGAAGTCATGAACATTTTTAGTTACGTTTTGACACGTATTCAAAGTCCAAAATTTTGACCAACTATTGTGTAGTCGAACTTTTTGGGTCCGACAATTGTCTAAAAGAAAAGATTTTTCACATTTCAGTTGTGGCAATTTGTTATGAGTGAACCCTTTCGCAACCATACGCTAAAATGTACTTGCGCCTTACACGAATTGTGGTAGTCTCATTCATGTTATACATCTATAGGGTTTGGTAATTTTATTGAAAAAGCAAAATATATCTAAATATAAAATTTAGAAGTACTCAAAAGCATTTCGATATGTAACTTTTTTTTTTATGCAAGCGATATTACAAGATGATGGATTCAAACTTGAAGCCTCAAGTATAAAGGAGAATAGTCTTAACCAACTTAGCTATAAGCGTTACATCCAACTTAATACAATATAAGGATAGAGCTAACCAAAATATAAATCATGTGTTAACGTTTAAGTTTTTACTTTGTTCGAAGAGATATAAATTTAAGAGTATCAACTTTCACTCTCATTTTCGTGTAAAATGAAATTAAAAAAAAAATTAAGAGTAAACGTAGTTACGCTAAATCAAAATAATAAAGTAGAATAATATATTTTTTTATACAACAATATATTTACATTAATGAGATTGATGAATAAATTAGTATTAGAACTCTCATCAACAAGATTCAAATCTAAGATTTTTCACTTACAAACGCACCAAAATATTACAAAATCGTAGTACTTAGTGACAAGTAAAATAATGTACTTAAAAAGACAAATAAAACATGAGAATGAACACCTAAGACCTAACCCAACAATTAAGTAATAAAATTTGCAGTAGAAGTTGCTGAACGTATCAGCCGAATATCTTGGTATCTGACGCTCCGATTCTCCCCGATTCGGACCATCACCCCAAACAGGATTTTTCTTACAATCAACCAAACAACAATCCACTCCCTGGTTCCTCACATTATTTTTTTAGTTTCCCAAATCAACGGCTCTCATTACATCAGCCTCATCATAACTCCTTTCAAGCTCATCCACCAGATAGCCACTCCTACACGTATACCATCCTATATATAGAAGCCGTCACCGCTGTCAAAGCCTTCATTCCTTCATTGCCTTTCCCTTGAAGTTGGAGTATTTGTGTTCTCGGTATCCATAAAAATTTCTGGTCTACTTGTCGTTTGCTGGAGGCTGCATTCAGGCATTTTCGTTGGTGAGGTGCGGATTGAGGAGAGATATGGTCGTCGGAAGTCTGACGACGTTGTTGATATTATGGTGCAGTGTATGAGCTTGGGGTCCGCTCTAGCGCTGGCGTACCTGGCGTTGTTCTTGGTGGTTCTTCCGTTGATACTACCGCCGCTGCCTCCTCCTCCATTGATGCTCTTGTTCTTTCCGGTTGGCATAATGGCTGCTCTCTTGTTTCTCGCCTTTTCGCCTGCCGGTCCGGAGGCCGGACACTTCGTCATTTCTAATGCTGTGTAAATATTGTTAGCTAATATATTTAGATTATATCGACTGCATCGACTGCTAGCTATGAGATAGCTGTACGCTTCTTGCCTGTTTGGCACAATTATAATTTAGTGATACATTTTGTTTGGGTAGTGCACTGCTATCCATATAACGTTTTGCTTATCTTCTACACATTCTTCTCAATTTTCAATATTTTCACTGAATAGAGATTTTATGTAAAATTATATATTATTGATACGCATCAAAAGGCTATAAAGAATCCTACCTCCACCCTCAAGTAGCTACTCTCTGTCCAGGTCAACTTTATCCGACCCACCTCCTCTCATCCCCTCGTCCCTCTTCTCCCATTGTATATTCAATCTTCGCCAGCACCACCTTTTATCACTATTACTTAACCACAATAGACTGGGAAATGCAGTAGTTTCTCTGCTATTTTGGTCGTTAAACTGCTATTTCAACCCCCACTCCCCTTCTTTTTCTCTCTCACTGAGGATATCAATCATTCTCTGCTACAAACGTTCTTGGTTGGTCCTCCCTCTTAAGAGATGATGCGCATCAGCAAAAAGTCTTGTGATAGCACCCTCATTCCTTTGCTCCTCATTTCTTCTATCCCAAACATCGAGCTTTTTCAAAAGAATTTGTAAGGTCCACGAGAATCAGGAAGATGACCAGATTCGAATTGCTCCGACATCACCTTTTTTTTTTATAATTTTTTTATTTTATTCTTATCTTCTATTTAAAAAAATATTTTTTTAAATGACAATAAAGTCTCTCAAAAATTCATAATAATCCTTGAAAATCCATTGGAATGTTGTAAGAATTCTACAATCCTATCAAATCTATCACTTTAAAAAAGTGTTTTAAAATCCTTATTTGACTACATCCTCTTGAAATTCCCAACCCTAGCAACCACCTTATAGCCGACAGATGAAAAGTCGGGATATCTATTCATCAGTTGGGATATATATTTCCAAAGAGGCATTATACAGTCTACACATTAAACATAAAAATGATTTTCACATGCTCATTTTCTCTTTCTGCGTTAGTTAACTGGAGAAATTGAGTGCAGCAACCTGTGACTTTTGGCGACAAGGGAAAAGCAAGACGGACTAGAAAGACAATGGATTTAGAGGTCATATATCTTCTTCAAAGGGCGTCTCCAACCACCCCGTGATCGACCTTATTCTTATCATGCCAATCAGAACCTTCAAATATATTAATGACTTATTTTTAGCTATGCGCTCTGTTATTTCATTTTAATTTTATTTTGCTCTCTATAATTCAAAAGTCACAATTTTACTTCTTGAAACTCAAGGTTCGCTTACTTTGCCCCCCTGAAAACTCAATTTTGATTCAATTTTACCTCTTGAAACTTGAAAGTCGTTTTTTATAAAACTCAAAATTTTCTCCACATTGCTTGATCTATTAATTTCTTATGAATTTTGTAACATCCCACATCGATCAACGAAGAAGGGGTGATATGCCTTATATGTACATGCCCACCTACATATAGCACGAAGCCTTTTGGGGACTCATTGGCTTCAGATTCAATTGAAACTCCGAAGTTAAGCGAGTTCGGATAAAAGCATTTCCAAGATGGGTGACCCACCGGAAGTTCTTGTGTGAGTTTTCAGAAACAAAACCGTAAGGGCATGACTGGGGCCCAAAGCGGACAATATCGTCCTACGGCGAAACCGGTCTAGGATGTGACAAATTTGATTTGGATGCACTAGACTAATCAATTTCTTTATTTTTATTTTTTTTATCTCTTTAATTTCTTTTAAATTTAATATCCTTTGATTGTTTTAATATTAACGCATATGTTTAGTATTTGACCTTTAAGTTTTAGGGAGAAGTGAGAATCCACAAGTCAAAGTAGAACACATTTTGAGTTTCAAGGAGCAAGGTGATGAATTTTGAGTTACAATTGGCAAAATGAAATTAAAATGAAGTTCCAAAAAGCGTAGCTAAAAAATTAAGCTTATATTAATTTCAAGATTCTTGTGAAATCTAATTATTTAATTTCAATTAATCTTTCATCTTGTGCAGTTTGAGAAATTTTTCAGTATGCTGGGAATACAACTCGGTATACACCGTGTCAAAATATAAGTGGTTGAAATTTTTTTTTTCCAAGTATCTAGTCACTTGTATTATGACGCTTGATATACTAGACTATGTTTTCGACACAGTGAAAAAAAATCTCTTGTACAGTTAGGGCCATCTCCCACTTTCTTCCTTGACCCACATGATCTTTGGGCTTTTTAGCTAAAATGGTCTCTGAGATTTGCATAACTCATCACTTTGGTCCATGAGATTTGAAATTAGTAGAAGTGGTATCTAAATTTGTCCACCATCAATCATTTTAGTCATTACTTGAAAAATCTCCATTAAATAAGGATAAAATGACAAAAAATACCCTCAATTTTTTTCAAATCATTTTGGCCCATTGTTTATTAAATTGAAGGTATTTTTGTCATTTGATCCTTATTTAATATAATTTCTCAAAGAATGACCAAAATGATTGATGGTGGACAAACTTAAGAACCACTTTTATTGATTTTAAATTTCAGGAACCAAAGTGATGAGTTATGTAAATTTCAAAGATTATTTTGACTAAAAAGCCTAACATTTGCCTTCTGCCTCCACAAAATCTATTTTAACAAATTTGCTATATCCAGCAAGGCACTAATTAATCAAACCAAATCCATTTAACTTTAAGATCACTAACAGACTGCTGGTTTGATGACTACCATGAACTTGCAGCTTAATAAAAAGAGGTAAAATCTCATTATCTTATAGGGTTTAGGGTTTAGGTACGATCACTAAACAATAGTAAGAATGGTAATTCTCGTACCATCACAAAACATCCCTGCACCTCTAACTGTGCGAGGATGTGTGACGGACGCGCATCCTTACATTTAAACATGCCTACAACGACCACATCTACTCGCTATCTTATGGCTACAAAATTGTTCACTCCAAGGCGATATATCAGTCAGTAAATTAATTATGACATAACAAAACTCAAACAGTGATGGTAATGCTTGTACCATCACAAAACAAGAGCATGCCTCCACATATTATGTAGCAACAAATCACGTACTCCTTCACATTTCGTTATCAATGATATCCCTCATCATCTGTAACGGGATGAGCCCTTCAGTCCGGATGGCATCTTTACTTGAATCTGGACTGATAAATAACAATGTTGGCAATCCTCGTACCTGATTCAAAACGAAGCATTCTTTTGTCAGTTACTTGCCACTAAATTCATTCATTGCTTTCAAACATAGATCTCATTCAAGCATAGATAATAAGAAAATTCCACCCAGTTTATCCACAATACTTATCACTGAGACTAACAGTCTAACATAAAATCTGGTATGATGTAGAAGTATCTTTCTACGAACAAATCTAGCTACAGATGCATAAATTTGTAAGGCTCATAAAGATTATTAGATGCCAAAAATTACATAAAGAAATTTCAGTGCAACAAGGAGGCCTTCAAAGCACGGAAGAAAAACAATTACCTGCATGTCGCGTGCGAATTCGTACTCATCATCCGTATCAACCTTTATAATTCGTACATTGCTCTCATACTCTACAGCGAGCTGTTATGGAAATTAAAAGTTTTCAACGTTACTTCTGTGTTTGCAAATCTCGGAAATCATCACTTGTCAGGTGCTTATATTATATAGACTTGCTGTATGAAAATTTTACAACCCTCTATAAAACTGCAACTTAAGTGAATATAAGAAATTAGAGACAATTTACAAATTTAGATCCAAAGTGGAGTACTCTACATCAACCAAAAATATTTAAACCGCAAACCAAACCGTCTACAAAATAGAAGAGTCACTTCAGTTGTGAAAGCATTTTGGTTTCCTGTGGTCCGTTAATCAAAACAACAGTGCAATTAGGTCCACGATAGTCAAATGGCATTGAAACTTTACCATGTTTGTATCCCAAAAGAAACTAAATGTGAGAATCATAGAAAACAGCGATATAACCAATCCCTATAACCATACTGAATAATCATAGAAAATGGCGAATAATCCTCCGGTTCATTTCACGAGGAGAATCCTAGTCTACGAGAAGTAAGAAAAAGGTTGCTAAATCTCTTTCTACAATCAAAACTAAAACATACGAGGGAGTGATTTAATGCTGGATCTAACTGTTCAGTTCTTCCTCCTCTTCTTACCAAATTTTGTGCGTGTTAGATAAAGATACATACATGTTGCACAGTATGCAATCATATTCTGCGCAAAATGGTTCCAATCACCACAACAGACACAAAAGATTAGGAAGGAAGTGCTCGAAAGCTTCATATTTCAGTTTAGCATGATAGAAATCCTCCAACAAACAGTATGATATCGATATCAAAGTACAATTTTTTGGAAATTAAGCATGTAAACCATTAAATCTAAAAAAAAAAAATATCTGAAATATGAATACAAAGCAACACAGCATACCATTTCAAGTTCTTGAGCCATCAATATACAAGGTCCACACCATGTTGCAAAGAAATCAACAATAATGGGTACATTTCTGTCTCCTTTTACCAGTTCCTGGACCTCATCGGCCGACGCCTTCTTCTGCCCTCCCAAACAAGAATTAAATACGCTCAAATTTAAAATTCAGGACGTTTAAAAGAAGGAAAATAAATAAAATTCCCAATCCCAAGTTGGTTTTCAAACAAATCCAAATGAAAAAGAAAATTTCCATACTTTTCCCATTTCCCAAACAGAAGTAAAGCCATGCAAATAAATTCAATTCTCCTAATTCATCATTTAACTGCATTTTTCTCACCAAACAGACAAATAATTTGGAAATACAAACCAACCCATCAAACCAATACCACTTTTAAGTAGGAAAAGCTCATGAATTGAAGAAAAAAATAACCCACTTGTAATGGGTAATTAAAATGCTAAAGTAAACAAGCACTTGCAGGAATAACTTACCACAAGATAATCTTCTCGGACATGTTTACCATGAGGGGGGCTGCAAAGCAACTTTCTTTTCACTGTTGAGGGAGAAAAGAGTGAGCTTTGGTGGTGGGTTTTCATGGAGGAGACAGAAAGAGGGAGGGAAGGCGGTGGGAGATGAAATGGTAAGGCCAAGGGAGAGTAGCTGTGGGTTTTGAAGCTAAAGCCATGGCTGTAGATAGGAGGAGGTGTTTGTGTTTGGAAGAGAGCCATTTTTTTTTCTACAGAGCTCAAAGAGTAATCCGTTCTACACTATTTGACCTGACTGTAATCCTAAATCCGAAACGAAAGCAATAAATCCCAGCAGACAAACACGTTTAGATATGGTTACTGGGCCCATTTGGGTTGAAGTGGTGTGAAGTCTTTTTCTTTAACAGAGCCCATACAAAAGCCCATTTATACAGTCATAAACAATTTGCAAATTCAACTCCTATGTGATGTTTACTTGAGATTGGTAAGTTATGTGATTGAAGTTTGGAGTGGAGGGTAAAAATCCTACCATTACGTTTAGTTCAACTCTCATTCTCTAAGGGCCAGATTAGGGTTGCTGTGCTTTTTTAATAAATTGTTTATGTTGTGCTTTAAGAATTCTAAACTAGGCCTAAGACCCCCTGATCCAGGAAATTGATGGTCACCTATTATTCGATTTAATTTTACGGTAGATAAAATAGTACAGACAAAAACTAAATGACCACCAACTGTTGGATTAAGATCAAACAGTGAGCTACCACTATTTACTTGGACTATGGGATCTAGGAGAATAAGACTGTAATTACTTCTATAAAATGTTTACTTTCCATTAATTTGAATCCTGATTTTTCAAGCTGAATTACCGATTTAATATTTTTTGTCAATCATAATAAGTTTCATTAATATAAAATGCTAATAGAAAGAAGAATAAGTCCGAAGAGAAAAACAGTCCACAAGAATCAATAAAAGTGCATCCAAAACATAAAAGCAAATACAAAGAGCACATGCCACTACCGTCATAACATTTGGGGAGGGAATAGGCATAAAACCTAGACCTGAGACAAGCTCAAAGGGTGGACGAGAGGTTGCCACCGACTCCAATCATAGACCGAGGATGACGACTAAACCTTGTAGTTTTGTTTGCTATGGGTCACGACTGTTTTAATTCCATGCGTGATAACAAACGACTAAAAAGTCATGAATCAAAATAATATAAAGGGATTTGGAATCACTCTCGTTTTCATTCCAAATAAGTTAGGAAGTGATTTTCACACACCATTTTTAGTTTCTCACACATCACTCTTTATTTAAAGCCATTGAATTGAACAAATAACGCGAAATCAATGATCAAGATTAAATAAATGTGTGTTAGAAGCTAAAAATAGTGTGAAAATCACTTCCGATAAATAGATATGTATTATTGTCTGTCTATTTATAACCAAAAAAGAGGAATTCAATTGAAGACTCTTTTAACTTCGAGAAGAGACTATCACTATATTAGGATTCCTATAGCTAGGTTGTTATACCAACTTTCCAATTTTTTTTCTTTGTTTAGTTAGTGTTCTTGGGTTGACAATTAATTATCGGGATGGAGTTGTTCCAATTATATCAGAGTAACACTACCAACTTTCATATTTATAATCCCAGCCTACATCACTTCAAAAACAACGACATATCATTGATTCATTTCGTTGATGTATCATGAGGAATATCTTTCTTGTTACGTTTTACTATCTTTTGATGTTTATATCACATTTAGCATACTATCTGTCTACTTATGAAGTTGATCGTGGTCGGCGGATTTTCCACTTCCCAATCTATTGAAGGCATTCGCTTTATTATAAATAATTCACTCAACTTATCAAATATGTCCCGCAAATGTAAAAAATAGATCACAACATTCCGAACCCCTTAGCTTGTTAGCTTCTCCTCAAACCTGTGAGATCCCCCATCTTGAACACTCATGATAGAGATTGCGACGACTTATGGAAACAACAATACTTACGAGAGATGAGAGTTTCGAATCCTGGATGCATGGTTGGAAACTAAACAACCTATCCACTAAGATACTAAATCACATGCAACAGAAACAACAATGTTAGATAACGAGCATGTGTTCGGCAAACAGCAAGCAACCGATGCAATGTAACCTTCTAGGTCTAAGCACTGATAGTGCTGGCTGAAAGAGAGAACATGTAGATTACAATTGAGGTAAGATATGTTATTGTACGACAATAACTACTTAATTCGGATTATATTACAAGTTAATTAGTCGACTCTCCCTCACTTTTGCTTCCAAAAGTTCTCCCTTCTTCTCTCTCAATATCCAATGCTACATAAATTCTGTACATACATACATATATTTATATCATACTCTCGAAGTTTCAACATTTTTCCTCAGTTAACTTCTTCCAATTCTTAATGAAGAATCAACCCCTTTGCCAACACCTGCTGCTGCAAACAGCCTTGCAATCTCCAACTGCGTGTTCGCAATAATTTCGGTGCGCTTGAGATCCATTTCTCCTCGCTTCGCCTCTGCCTCGGCTCTCATCCTCTCTATCTCCCTCATTGTATCCATTCTTGCTTGCTCTGATCTTACCACAACTTCTGCTAACCATCTTATGCTCTCTGCTACCTCTACTTCCTCCCGCCTCCGCCGCTTCTTTTTCTCGATTTTTCTCTTCATTCTCTTGGACCTTAGTTTTTCCTTGTCACTATAAAGAGCTGGTGTGCTACTGTCTACCTCCAAAGGGTTCTTGTCTGATGCATGGTCTGACAATTTCATCCCCCCTCCATCTTCCTGCAGGTTAAATTAATTCAGTGAGACTTACATTTTACAATCTATCTTTTACATAATTTGAATGCAAATATTGGTTACATCAGTTGGTCAGAACAGTATGCTGCCCCAAACAAAGTTCGATTTCCACCACCCTTTAGAAAATATGCAATTATATGATTGCAATGGGCCTGTGGCATTATTGTGGGACATATTTGCTTCTAATATCTTAATATAGGAGTACTAAAAATTGAAAACACAATCCTCTTCAACAAAATTTGAATGCTAAAAAACAATAATCTCAAGAAATAAGGCCTATTTATTTATCTAATATGAGAAATAAGTGAAAAATCAAATTACCAAAATAAAATTCAAAGGGAAATGGCTAAAAACAAGAAAAAAATTATTAAAAAAAAAACAGGGGAGGGGGTGCCATGTAGACTGACCTTGGCCACCCTATGATCAACACCATTGGATCCAAAGGAATTCTGGGCAGCCCCCATAAGTGGAGGAGGAGCAGGAGGTAGTGGTGGCGGCGGTAGTGGTGCTGGAGCCGATGGCTCCAATAGCATCAGAGGATGATTGTTCTGAGGGATTGGAGGATGCAGTGGTAGTGGTGGCTGCAGCGAGGGAGGTACAGTTGCTGCAGCAGCGGCAGCAGCTGCCGCTGCTGTTGTTGGGGATAGCCCACTGCCACGTAACAAAAGATCAAGCCTAGGATACAGAGGCCAGGATGAACCATCAGCAGTGGCGGATTCAGAACGGTACCGTTTCTTCATGGACTCAATCTTGTTCTTGCACTGAGTCTGGGTCTTGGGAGACTTGGTACAGTTGGCGCGTGATGACACGTGTATCGCCACATCTTCCCAGTCATGGCCTTTGAGTTTGGCTCTGTTTCTGAGAGCCCATTTGGTCTCATAGGCTTCAAGGAGGGTAGAAACTGCCCCTTCACTCCACTCATCTCTTTTGAGCCTGTCACTGCCGCTGCCGCCGAGAGGAGGCTGTTGAGGAGGTTTTGATCTCGGAGGAGACTCTAATTCCTTGGTGTTTGTGGTGGTGTAATTGTTTGGGAGTAGAGATGTGTTTTCTTGGTTTGTTTCATTGTCCATCTCTCTCTCTCTCTCCCCCTCTCTCTTTCTCTCTCTTTCTCTCTCTCCCTCTCTCTCTCTCTCTCTCTCTCTCTCCAAATGCTTGTACAAACTTTACCCTTTTGTGTAAGCTGCTAACATCTTCCTCCCATCAAACAAGTTTGAGCTCAAGGAAAGGTAAAAGGAGAGGAGAACCACTAGCATTTTAGAGAGGAAAAGAAATGGCCAATAAAAAGTAAGAGAGAGAAAGGGGTCAGAACGTATAGCACAAGTAAATAATAGCGTTTATTCATGCACATAAAGTTTTCGAACACAAGTGGCTCCTTATAAAGAGTCATTTCTCTTTAGCTGTTAATCACCGTCTGACACATACATAAAAATAACTTTATGTAGTTAAGATCGTTAATTGTATCTAAGATCTTGCGTTCGAATCTTACATGTATAAACAGAGAAAAAAAGCCACTGCTGACTGACATTATGGGGAGATGAGGAGAAAGGGTAGGGAAAGAAAGGGAAAGGCTGAACGTAAGTGGGCAACCAAGTAAAACGGATCACTTTAGTCAAATTAGTTAATGATGGAACCTGGAAACTTTTCCTTTTCACTTTTGGGGGTGGAGTTATGTGATTGTGGGCATGTTGGTTTTCTTGTTGTGGTTGGATTGTTTTGGCTGTTAGCGTTGATGTGAAGCCAACCAAGACATCCACTTGGCCTTCAGTAATCCTGAGAGAGAGAGAGAGAGGGAGGGAAGGAGGGAGTGCAGTGGTGGTGATAGTGGTGGTGGTGGGTCAATCACGTGTGTCTGTCACCCACTCCTCCATCCCAATCACCAATTCACCACCCAATATTATCAACCATCGATCTCCTTCTGCTCCTTCCCACCACCATCCAATATGCTACCGCCATTCAAACATAGCTTCCCCTTTTGTGCCCTCCTAATTTTGGCCTTCGCTTTATTTATGCCCTTTTTTTCTCTATAAACTTTTGGTGGATTCATCACCACTTGAGTAAGTAGTTGTGTTGTGATACCTTTTGGAGCAACGGCTTCGTTCTGCATCTATTTCTATTTGGCACCACATACTAAGGGCTGGTTTGGTATTGCTGTGCTTTGAAAAAAAGCTGCTGTGAGAATAAGCGGCTGTGCTGTGAGAATAAGCGGCTGTGAAATAAATCAGCAGAGTGTTTGGTAAACTTTTTTGTAAAAGTGCTTTTGGAAAAAAAAGCAGTCTGATAGTGGGTCTTTTCATTAAAGGAGCACTGTAGTTCTGTGTGCTTTGAAAAAAAACCAGTTTTCCAAAGCTACAAATTGCAGCTTCAGCTTTTTCCTTTGATTTCAGCTTATTCTCACAGCAGCTTCCAAAATAAGCTTTTTTTTTTAAGTTTACCAAACACCAAAAACACTTCCAACTTTTTTTCATATGAGCTTTTTTTAAAATCACCTCAACCCGGGGCTAAATCTGCCCGACCATTGTTGGTGGACTGGTCACTGGTGTGCCACTGCCACACCAAGCCATGAAATTGAATTTGTTTGATTTGTTTAATTGTAGAATCGTTCCTCTGAGGGCATGTATACTTTTACAAAAATAATAGAACGAATGAATCTGAACCATCAGTTATTTACCGAAATGTGTCGGTAAATATGTCGGCCGGTTCGGTTGGTTTTCGGTTCAAGAAAATTACACCATAACATCTTCCTGAAAACTTTAAACAATTTTATTGTTAACAAATTATTTTGGTTCAATCCTTTTTTCCTATATGATCAATTTCTCTTTTGCATATGTATACACACAAGAGAGATTCTTTTATTATCACTTATAAGGCACTAATGTCTAGCCTCGTTATATCGGCACTAGTTGTATATCTCTCTCGTCCGGTGATTGAAAAAGCAAATTTTTCGTTCTCGACTGAGGCTAGTTTGGTCTTTCATCTAGCCAATGTGGCTAAAGATATTTCTACTATTCTGTTCTCTCTTACAACTCAAGTTACGGCCAATCTACGTTTACAACCTCCAACTTGAATAAGGATTCTCAAGGCACATTGGGTAGCAACCTAAATACTGACAAGGTTATACTCACTTAACCTTTGAATGGTTCTTGGCCAGCAAGCTATTGATGCTCCCTTAACCCTGGAGGCTGGAACACGATTCATACAAAAATATTCTTCTACCGTTATGAACTTATGATCATTTAAAAGATATTATTGTGATGAAACAAATCAAACAATTCAATCATCAATCGCCACACCAAATTACAAAATATGGTTTAGAAAAATGGTTTTCCTAGCATTTTCTAGTACTAGCCATCATGCCACAATTCAATTACCAATCAAATTCAGTAATAGGCAAAGGTCAATGCCTGTATACAAATTGTGCAATGCTTGAGAAAACTGTTGGTACGTAATAGAATGCTAATTTTGCTACGTAACAAACTATTATGACAAATCACTAGTACATTATACAATTTTAGGGTACGTTATAGATTACTAATTTGGTATGTTACATAATTCCATGGTATGCTATAGAATGCTAATTTTGGTACATAACAAATTATTAGTACACTATATACTTTCAATTTGGGTATGCTACATAACGTTAATTTTGGTACGTTACAAACTACTGGTATGATATATATTTTCAACATGAGTAAAATATAAATAAATAAAAAAAATAAAAAAACTTGAGTACGATATAAAATAGTTATTTTGAGACGTGCCAATATGTTGGTAAGATGAAATGATTATTTTGATACATTATGAATCCCTAAAAGTGATTATTATTATTTTTTTTTTTTTAAGAAATGATAGTAAAATTTCATTACTTGATCACAATTTCAAAGAGTCCACAACAATTACAAGAGTTGCCACATGGGTATAATCTTCAATGACCAAATAAATTGATGTGGAGGTAACTCACAACTAGAGTTAATAATAATCTCCTAATTGGCAACCACAACCGCACACACACCAGCACAAGCATTGATGGTACAAATATGCCACAAAGACAACAAACGAAACATATCTATACCGCAACCCATGTAATGTCACTACCAGTGTGAAATCCCATTCCTAAATTTCACTGTTATAATCTACGTATTTGTATTATTGAGATTTTGCATTATTTTTTGAGAAATTATATTAATTTATTTGGATTTATATTTTAATTAAATTAGTTACAAAGTTTGAAGTTTGGAAAGTACTTATCTAAAATTCGTTGACCTTTTGAGGTCATAAGTAACGTATTCGAATAGATCTTGAAACTACGAGTGCATAGGCAAAAACCGTTTGCAAATTCGAATTATAACAGTATAGTTACAGATATTTGAAGTTGTGATACTATAGTATGTAGGAATTATTTAACTTCCACTTGTGAGTAAAAGGCCCAAAAAAACATATATTTGGGTTAAGGGACCGACTAAGGAGGGGTGGAAAAAAGGGATTAGACAGCAGCCAATGAAAAAAACGGAGAGGGGGTCTGATTTTTGACCCGTTTTTGGGGAGATTTCAACATGTTAACCCGCCAACTTGACCCGCTCATATCTCCTTCATCCGATCTCCGTTTTAGGTGATCTTGGTGTCCATGGAAAGCTCTTGACGAGCCCTATAACTCTGTATGTTATATGTTCCATTATCTTATCCCTTTTTCCAGTTCAAGGCAGCAAAGTCCTGTGGGTTTTCCGGCGGTTTTGTCATTTTTTCGGCGATTCCTGCAACCATTTCCCTCAAGTGAGGTATGAAACTTCATCTACTCTTCATAATCTTCAAGTTGGTATGCTTGGTTCATGCTTTCGTATTCATTTTAGAGTTGGGCGTTTAGAACCCTAGAAACCCGATTTCCCCGAAGAATTTGGATGATTCCGGTTAGAATTTGTCGTTGGTCTAGTCGTGAATAATGTCTCCCTTGTTGAGCTCTAGGTACCATGTGAATTTGAGTCTCTTGGGTTAAGGTTGAAAATTTGGGTTTTCAAACCCTTCACCATGGCTACCATTGCGTATGGCGGTGCGTGGGACCATCCATAAGTGTTGTCTAAGTACCAAATACCTTCTAGTGACCCTATGAACCTATGTCTAGCTTGGTTTCCCGAAATTCAATTGTTGGTGTGATGTGGAGAAATGTGAATGACTAATATGTGATATTGGTGATTATCTTATTTTCATAACTACTATCCTGTGTGGATATGAGATGGTTTTATAATTTTTTTTCCTATAAAATTGTTAATTTTTATATTTAGCCATTGATGTAGTTTTATGGTGTGATTTGACGTGCATATTGGAAATATGGTTTGTATTGTATGATTGGATTGATGTGATGAAATGCGAGGGCTAGTTGTGGACCATTAACCCATTGTTATGGGGTTTGTTACTTTGAAACATGTTTCAACCCTTGTGTCATTATTTCATTCTCGTTTCGTTGAGTCTTTGTACCTTGTAGAACTTGATCCATGTCTTGTTTCATTGATTGGTGTTACACATTCTACTCCGCGATTCTGTTGAGTGATGGTCTGTAATCGTATCCTGATTTAGATTCCATTGAGTGATGGTCCGGAATCCCTTCTACTCCGCGATTCCGTTGAGTGATGATCCGGAATCGTATCTACTCGGATTCAGTTGAAAGATGGTCCGGAATCCTTTCTACTCTGCGATTCCGTTGAGTGATGTTCCAGAATCGTATCTAACCTGGGTTTCATTTAGTGGTCATTATGCATTGTACTCCGCGATTCTGTTGAGTGATGGTCCAGAATCGTACCCACTTGGATCCTGTTAAGAGGGTCTAGAATCCTTCATACTTCTCGATTTCGTTGAGAGATGGTCCGGGATCGTGTTCACCTTGGGGTTGATTGAATTTGGATTGAGATAGCTTTAAAGATGTAGACTTCGGCTGAACTGTGTCGCTCTAACCCTACTTTTCATTATGTTGTATGATATTATGATTGTGAGCTGTTGTGATTTGTTTCAGATAAACCGTTGTATGTCTGGGTGACTCCTTCAGAGTTACAAAGGTTTGGTATTGATTCCTTATGAAGGATTTATATTCAAGAGATGTAAACTGTGATTAATAGTTGGCTTTATCATTATTATCACATCCTTGTATTATTGTCACTCACCCAAGCTTTGCAGCTTATCTAAATTCTTGATGCTGATGCACCATTCCCATGGTGTAGGCATTGATTGTACAGATGTCAGGTCTGAAGAGATTACAAAAGGTCGCTTGGTATTTTGGTTGGATTTCTGTTAAGTGGTCTGGAATCCTTACGCTTGCTCATTTCCATAAAGGTAGTCCAACCTTAGAGTCGAGTGAATATGAATTGTTTACATTAGACATTATGTATAACTTAGACTTATCATGTTAGTACTTGGAATCCAGGTGGGGAATTATGTAGGGATCCTTTATTAAAATTTGTGAATAATGGGACCTTATTGATTGAATAACATAGTAATTGTAGATCTTTGATTTTTATGATTGATTAAGTAGAATGATTGCGGAATGATGTGGGATATGATTGTTATTATTACGATTAGTCTCGTTGCTCAAAGTGGCTTGAGAATAATATTGTGCCTTGTTGGTTCTTGGATATGTTACATGTGGTGGATTAAGGTTTCCTGTTCAAATCGTAGTGATTTATTTGATGGAGGAAGTGGAAATGTTGTTTGTCATATTGGATTGTTATGTAGCCCTGAATCTAGTACTTCCATACTTGTCAAGTTCTAATGATTGATTGAAGAATGTTATATCTTTCGGCTTGAACGTATTGTGGTAAATGTAGATGGGTAGTGAATGATGAACTACGAATGACTTGATCCCTGTTTAGGGTACGTAAGCAGTCTAATGAGGAGGTTAGATGTAGCCATAAAGCTTATGAAAAATTATTATGCAATTGGATCTTGAGTTATGCCTTGTACATATCTCGGAGGCGGGATCTGTTAGATATACAAATGCTGGGTGACGTCACGCGTCGATCCTGGACGTATGTTGAGTTCGGGGCGTGACAGCCAGAACAAGCAAGTCCACATCAAAACCATCACTTGGCAAAGCGAGACCACAATGAAAAACCAAGTCAAACAATTGGGGTCACATTAAACCACCGCTCACAAATTGGCCACATCACTTACAAGGCGAGACTACCTGCTAGAAGCGGTACAAACAAACCTACACTGAAACTACACAAATTCGAGAAAATGAAATCCTCTGGTAGGCTTGATTTCATCTATTGACCCATTCCACTACAACCCACAAGCCAAGACCGCTAGGGGAAGGCTTAGCCGCCATTAAACATTAAGGCTCTGACTAACCAACAACCAAAAACACTAACCCAAACCCGCAAATCTAGCCCCAAAACAGGGAGAAGCCCTGTACGGGAATAAATCTCGAGAAACGAGTCTGAGACCTGCATCAGAGCCAGAAAAGTTGGGCGTCGAAAAAATAGTAGGGGGGAACAAGTGTTGGGCAACACTAAGGACCTGTAAGAAAGTAAGGGGGGTCGTAGAGAGAAAGGGGAAAACGTAAGGGTCTCCACGGTCGCGAAGGAGTGAACGCCGGGGGGAGGGGGCTCGGGGAGGAAGCGAACGATCTTGTACGAGCCTTTGTAAAAATGAAATTCGGTAAAAGAAAATGTACCTCCACAATGGCACGTACCAATAGTTGTAATACAATATCATACTTTTATGAAATCAAATTTAATTATGGGAGTGTTTATGTTCATTTTAAAATGTAGCAACTATGTACGGATAAACTTACCCTTGCAATAGTACGTACCAATTAGTAGTAATACCACAATTTTAAGTGTGTATAGTTTCATATTAAGCGTATATATACCAACAAACATACCCAAATGGTAAAAATAAAATTGAACGAATCAACTGTGATATCTACATAATTAATTGTACCAACAAGTATTTTGTTCACAAATCAAATGTACCAAACATTAGCAACAAATCTACCGTGCGATAAACTTTCGGCTCCCCGAACAAACAATATCCATGAACGTCCCACACACACCACAAAAACCTCACAATAAAAAATTATGGAGCGTAAACATAAGGATTTGGATTCTAATATGTTTAGAAAATGAGTTGGCATGCAAGTTAAAAACATAAATTAAAAAAGTGTAAACATATTTCGCTAGAAGGAGGGCTCGAACCTCCGACCTTGTGGTTAACAGCCACACGCTCTAGCCAACTGAGCTATTCCAGCTTCTTGATGACATATTCCAGATTTTATTTTCATATAATGTTATATCTTAACCAAGACAGAAATTTAGAACACCACTTATTTACTTTTTTAACCCGCAAGTGAAAAATTCCGTAAGACACCTGACGTACACTAATATATTAGTACCCAGATCCTCTCCGGATCTAAAAAGTCTAAGCCTAAGGATCAAATGATCATGACCGTTGAAATTTGATTCAACTATTACAAACAGGGGGCCTCTCTAAAAGTTATAATAATTGTAGTTATTTGATCAAATTTCAACGGTCCGGATCATGTAATCCTCAGGCTCTGATTTTTAAGATTCAGAGAGGATCTGGGTTCAATATATTTGAAGGCAAAATTTTGACATTCTTGATCTAATTGTTTAAACACCGATATATCTCATACATCAAAGTGTATCATTAAAAATCACCAAGGTAAGCAGACCTAGCATTGTGTTTGGTATATGGGTTTGTCTTGTCTCAATCATGAATTAAAATTGCAAAGGAGCTACATTAAAATTAGAGAACTTTAACGAAAAATTTCCGGTACTGTTCACTTAACAAAAAGTTTCCGGTACTGACTTTAACGAAAAATCACATTTTTATTCTAAACAATCAATTCTAGTACTATTCACTTTATCCTTTATTTTGTCATTTTCGTTAAAACTCAAAGTTTTAAAGACATTTTCATTAGTTTTCCTTTAAAATTATGTATTTTTTTTCAAACATTAAAATTAGAATAAATTGTAGCAATGACCTCTCAACTTTAATCAAATTAGAGTAATGGTCTCTCAACTAAAAATTCATTACCATTGATCTTTTAACTCATCAAAACGTGTAGCTATGGTTATTTTCATCAATTTCGTCAGAATTTTGTCAAAATGAATTATGTTGAAAATACCATTGTTACAATTAGGTTAAAGTTGAAGGATAATTTCTCTAATTGGATTAAAGTTGAGGGACCATTGGTAATGAGTTTTTAGTTGAGGAACCATAGTTGCACGTTTTGATGAGTTGAGGGACCAATATAGTAATGAATTTTTAGTTAAGGAACCATTTCTCAAATTGAGTTAAAGTTGAGAGACCGTTGCTACAATTTATTCTTAAAATTATGTTGATGTACAGGTTAGTTGTCATTAATTTATGCACGGCAAAGATAAGCACAATGTTAGGTGTTCGCTAAAGACGATTAGAGCCAAGAATTCGAGAATAATTATGTATACACCATTGCTATAAAGCAATCCTATATTCATACATGATCTTAACAAAACAAAACAAAACAAAAAAAAAACTCTCTCATACAAACTTAAAACAACTTGTATAGTCACCATAAGAGGTAAGATAATACCCTTATGTACAATTAGTGGCAAAGTCAAAATTTTAGCTTAGAGGAGGCTTAAAAGTCTCAATTTGAAACACTCTCCTAATCTTACAAAAATTACTCTATCATGTGATGACTAACCGACCACTATCGTTTGGGTCTGGTATGGTATTGTCCTCATCATCCTCTTCCTTAAACTTAAATCCCAAGCCTCTTTGAGTTCCACCCTCTCTCCCTCCTCATAGCTCACAAGAAACAAATTGCCTGAACTCAACCTCCAATCAAACCCGGTGAAAAAAATTAAAGTAAAAACGTCGGATTGGAGCTTTGAGTCTATGAAAAAACCTTAAAAATCATAAGCATTGCACTAAACTTTTCTATGTAAAAAAAAAAAAAAAAAAAAGTCATGATGGGCCTTGGACAATCCTTGTCTCTTTATGGCTCTGCCTTTGTATTGAATTAATGTGGTATTAGCTCTAAGTACTTAGTACTAAGGTCTAATAACATTTCTATTCACTTGTAAATAAAAGATCTTATGTCCAAATTTTGTAAATGACGAGTTAGTAATCAATTTCTTCCTCCCTCCCTCCACTCTTTAGCATAAACATATTGTCGTATAGAAAATTATTAATTGTGTACAAGGTTTTCTTTGGTGTGAGCACACAAATTTAATGTCTAATGAAATAAGTACCCGTGTACTAAGACAGAGCATAAGACGAATTTGCTCTTAAATCGTATCTTGTCAAAAGTAGCACTACGCATCAGTGGGAATTTTTCCAACACTTTCTACCCTTTTTAATTATAATTCTTTTGTTTAGGAGAAAAGTGAAAGAAATAAAATCAAGATAACCGAAAGTGAGAAGCCTATATGATCATGAAGAATTAAAAAAAAAATGTGCATAATACAACAAGAGAAATTGGTGAGCTTTCAGGACATTGAGTGACTGACGTATAGTCTAATTGAATTCGAGTAGACTTAAGAAAGAAATTGGGTCTTGTAAAAAAATCTTGACAAATTAAGTACCCGTTGTTGTAGTCATAATTTATTGAACAATTATAGAGGCCATATAGAGAGAGAAGGTGCAGCATAGAGAGATGAAGAGAGATGTGTAATTGTGAGGTGTGTTCTATTCCACCTTATTGTGCCTTTATTTATAGTAGTAGGATAGGTAAAAACATTTCCCTTTAAGATTACAACATTTAATAGGTAATCAACTCCTAATAGGAATATAAGATACATTACCATATGTACTAGGATTTACACAATCACATTCCTAATCTAATAGGACTGCAACACTCCCCCTTGAGTGTGTAAATACTCAAGTAAATGGTGCGTCAAGTCTTCAACGATGAAGTAAGTATAGTTGATGAAGTCGTCGGCACAATAAGTGAATGCGAGTCTCGTATCAACGGAAGAATGCATAAAAAGTAAAACTCACAAAAAAAAAACCTTGCTATGGTAAAACCCAAGGTAGGAGAAAAACCCATAGACTAAGGAGAAAAGTGAGAAGTTGCATTAAGTCAAAACTATACGTCTTTTGGATGCAAGTAGAACAGCTCACAAGGGTATGATCAGCCTAGGATGGGTGCCTCGTTAAAACCTAGTTAGGTAGCAAAAATCCAGTGGGAAAAATGCTCCTAATCGTAGAGGAAAAGAGTACATTAAGATCAAGTGAGTATACTTCTGGATACTCTCTCTAAGTTTGACATAACTTTCAAATGAGAATTACAAACATTGCATATGATAGTTAGGCATACCAATCCCTCGGACAAGCTTCTAGAAGGTTGACTTCGGCAGTGATGTCGTGTAGAGATCAGCAAGGTTGTTTGGGATCGGCTCGCATGACTTCAATCTCCTGATGCTTTGCTGATGTAGATGTGGACGTAATATGTCTTGGCGTTGACTTCGTTGATGTATCATAGCTTGGTTGGGTTGATACATGCGGCATTGTCTTCATGGATCGTCATTGGGACTCAACGATGGATGAAAAACACAGCAAGTACTTTGAATATGCTCAACAAGAACTCCTAACCATGTTTCACTTGTGGCATAGTTAAGTGAGGTGAGTCTTGGAACGATTCGAAGGTTTCGTAACTAAGGTCACATCTTGAACCTTTAAGATATTGCGATATCCTTAACGGTAAAGACATAACCATTTGGGGGTTTTACTTTGTGCGGGTTTGATAACTAACCAACGTTAGCATAACAAACAAGGCAAACATCATTCTGAGGATCAGGGGGTTTGATCCGCTCGAGATATGTTAGGATTTACCCAAATTCGTAGTACCTTTAGGGTAGTATTTAATACCAATTTAATGGTTGCATGTAGGCGCGGTGCTGCATCTTTACCAATAGATCAACAGCGAATGAGATGTCCTGTTTAAATACAATGAGCTAAATACAACGAAGTCAAAGTTGAACTTAGATATGGAATTTCGAATTCCATAACCTCTTTAAGGGTCTCATTTGCATATAATGTATAAACAATCATAGGTATACTCAAATGTAACACATTCGGGGTGTAGTTTGACTGGTAGACCAAAATACCATCAGAACAATGCTTCAACTTCAGGTCAAGGCATAAACGAGTTTTCCTAAGATCATTCATCCTAAATTCCATCTTCAGGTGCAAGGTAGTTTTCTTAAGCTCTTCCAGAGTCTTAGTGAGATTTGTGTTAACGACATAAACTGTAACTCTAGCAATTCAAAATAAGACTTCATAGTTTAACACGTAAGGGCATAATTCATATCCCTAACTGATCAAATAATCACTTAGACGGATATACCACATCCATCGGATTGTAAGTGAACGCCTCAAACAAGTTAAGAAGGTGTTCCGTGGTTTTAGAACTATTTGAACCAGTCCATGTAATTCTTCGGGAACTTACATGTAAATCTCCGTATCTATATCCCATGAAGAAACACTAACCACATTTCATAATGCTGGTATCAATCACATGATGTTTTGAGAGAAACCTTGAGCCATAAGGATTGCATCATATTGTACTATTTCATTCATCTCATAATGCTTCCTTTCCCACTTGGAACACAATAGGGTTACCTTGGGCAGTGTAGGAACGACTGGTCCAATACACACTTTGGTAAGGAATTTGACTTGGATTGTAATTTCAGTTATCCAATTAGTTCTACGTTGTCACTTAATCAACGGAACACGGTTCAATATTGTTGTTTTTCATTTATGTCAGTAGCTACCATATAAGTGAAAACATCATTGATGGTTATCTCATTTCAATTCCATAGCTCATCCAAACTAGTATACTGGACCAAGAACTTCAAGTCTTGAGAGTAATCCGGATTAATCTCATGAAATGAAAATGATTTGAGGTAGCGATCAAGTTTAGATTCATTGTTGTGCCGTGTCTTCCTCTTCTAGGGAAGTGAATCCTACGAACCGAATGATCTGTCGTGCTCCAAGCCAAGACAGATTGATTGGCTATTCGCTGGTGTAGCAGACCGTCCAACAGGGGCGTCCAAACCGTCCAACAAGGGCGGCATACCCTTCAGGGATGTTGACTCGACGTTCATTAAGTACTTCTATCTTTGCAGGCATGTTTGCAGCTGGTATATGATCTCGTCACTTTAGCTAGATCAAAGGAATGCGTTTGGGGCAACATTCTGAAAGCTAGAATTCATCGCACTTGCTTATCACACTTGTGTGGTATAGGGATCGAGATGAAACATAGTGGGCATCGTCCACACAGATTTGCACCGTTCTCCAGGAACGTTGACATTCTTATCTCCTCCTAACGGCACGAAGATTATCTTGTTAAAGTGACAACCCGTAAATGAGCGGTAAAGAGATCGCATGCAAGAGCTTGAAGAGAGCTAGTGTGAAGGAGAATCATAATCGACAAAGATTCCCATCCTTCTTTGAGGACCCATGTTGGTACGTTGCGGCAGTGCAACTTGGCACATGGAATACACACCTAAATGCGTAAATACGAAAATCGTTAAGTTCTTACCCAGTAACCAACTGTGACATCATATAGGTTTGGTGTCAATAAGCCTCAAGGCGAACCAACATAGTTGCGTACAAGATTGCATAACCCTAGTCAAAAACCAAAAACTTAGTACATTTACCAAAATCCAGGCGATCATTTAAATTGCGCTTTATGATCGCTAGGCAAGGCTATTTGAGGTAAACATGGGAATTTGATGATCAATTATAAACCCAAAATATATGCAATACTTTATCGAAAACCATCGATATAAACTCTCAGGCATTATCCAGTTTTTTGGACTTTAAGGGATAAGTAGGGTGGTGAACCCTTAATCGGCCATGAGGTTTAACAGTAATGTGTGTGGATAAACATGTGACCAGTTTTTCGATTCATCAATCAAAACCATAAGTATTTATATGGTCTACATGTTGGTTGGATTAGTCCACGTATATTCCCTTGAATCCACTGTGAAAAGGGAGTTGTTTCCTATCTTTGCTAGGAATGATATAGAAATCAATTTTCCTAATGAGCAGGCTAGGCAAAGTGTGTTTGTAGGCACAAGATCCTTACTTCGGGTTAGGAGATGCGCCGTAACATCATGTCCACCTAAGTGTCTCAAATGGTCGTACCAAAGCAGGTAAACTGCTCAATCACCAAGCTTCAGGGTGGCCACATGTGGTGTATTCCCAGTTGAGAGACAACTCATTGGCCCCAAATCAAAGCTTCAGGCTAATTTTTGAAGGTGGTGCAAAGATATTCCACTCTATTTTCATCAGTAGTTTCACTTATGATCATTGTTCTCTTGAATATCCTTAAAAACTTAACGACATGGAGAATTTAAAGTCCCTTAAATGGTGATGCAGTACCATTCATACAACGAGGAGCATGCCAATGCTCTTAATCAGGTTGGATAGACCTGAAGGTGTTGTTAAAGATGTGATTTAAGTGTAAAGTTAGTGTGCGTAGTACACATTCATCCAGACAACTAACTTCCCCACATTTCTACCTAATCACGTGTTTAATTGAATCGGTCACATGTATTAAGAAACATGATTCAATTAACTCATATTCGAGGAAAATATCAATAAGATTATCAATAAGTAAAACATACACCAAACTTGAATCCAAGAACATGAAAAAATGTTCACAAAGTAAATGGTTTACTGAGAGGATTTGGCCAACAAGGTCATCCATATCAAAATTCTGCTCTTCCAACGATGTTTGGTGGAGCAAAATCAATCTTACATATTAACTACGAGAATGGTACTCCTCAACGACATTGGTAGAGGCACAAACAGGTGCATAACCAATGATCTATTCCATCGATACTGAAGTAGATTCTGCAGGGTTGAGGTTCTAAAATATTTTCCCTTATGCTTAAAGTTTTAGGTCTTAGGTGCCAAGGATTATGCTTCGAGCATAATGCCACACCTTGGCAGCCCTGATTCTACCATATGTTTGTGGTAGTAATCAGATCCGAGAATTTGGAAAACTTTTGCTTTCTACATGGCTGCTTCAAGGGCGAGTTAGAAACATGGAAGGACGAGAAAAGTATTCTCCAGTCAAAATTCGATCGGATTTATAAACTTCAGAATTGTACTCATTCATGGACGTAATCATGGTGTGCTTCAAGCAATGTCTTGCATGATCAGACGATCTGTAGGAGCGAGCCAAAGAGCCATAGAATCCTCGTTCGGGAGGTATTTCCATTTGTAATTCTTCGGGCATAAGGCTTTGAATGAAGATCATGGCGAAGGCTTATTCAGCTCATCCTTGCAATTGTTGGCTTCAATGGTTTCTTAGCTTCTTAATAGTCACATGGAGATTCACGTCTTGTACCCCACATAAAGTGGTTTCTATTAGAAACATTCAAATCAAGAAAATCGAACGGTTCAACAATCCATTAAATTGGAGGGAACAAGAATGTAATTGGTGTTATGGGAAGGAGTCATCCATAAGCATCAAAGTTAGAACATTCAAGTTCTAAGACATGATTTTCATGAAAAACGTCGAGTATTCATGGGTGTATTGTTTTATGAAATCTTCGGGTTTCAAAGGCACTAAATTTGAAACTACAGGTTCAATTTAGTTTATGAAAGTTTAGTTCATAAAAGAGAGGTTCTTGCAAGAACACATAATGCAATATGTTGATTAAGTGTAGTGGATTTGAGGTTCTTCGGGAACTCAAGTGTGAGAGTTTCGTTAAGATAAAAGTATGTCACGATTCAAAGAAAAGAAATAAATTATTGAATCGTTAATGTCCAAAAGTGATCTTCAGGTTAATAATTTTGGATTCATTATCAGATTAATGGACTGCATGTTACTTTTAATTAATTCAATAAATCGGAACCATTTGGGGTCGATCGTAGAAGCAAAAATAATTATAAAATTCGGGTTAAAATTATTTAGAATGCTAAAATAATAGCATTTGGGTTGAAAAAAATATTGTCCCAAAAAATAATTGGGCTCAGGTTAGGTGCCTTGAGTAAAAGGCAAGGCCCTAAAGGGCCTCGAGAGTGGGTTGCAGGCCACGAGGATGTGGGAGAAACCCCAACCGCAACTGGGTTTCAATGTTGGGCCGAAGGAAGGGCACAGGGTAAGGCCTAGCGAAAACCAGCCTTAGGTGTGTGTGGGAAAGCAAGCCCATCAAAGGCTGGCTTGAGGGTTTGGATCACACGGGGCTTAATCGAGGCTAAAGCTGGGTCCATTGAGCTGTGGCACAAGCCTAGCAACCAAGAAGGTTGTGGTGTGCAACCTGGGAAGGGAGCCAGCCAATAGGGCTGGTTTAATGGCTACAGGCCAAGGTGACCATAAGGCTCAGCAAGTATAAGCTTGTTGGCAGTCAAACCAAGGCAGCGAGATTAGGCTTGGGGCTTCAGGCCCTGTCGAGGTTGATTCCAAGCCAAGGCCTGGTTGCTGCGTTCACAGTGATTGTGTGGTAGGAGTGCCGCACCATGTCCAATTCCTTTTTTTTTTCAACTCTAGGGTTTGAAAAAACCCTAATTGCTTCTAATTTTTTTCAATTCTTTGACTCACAAATTCCACATAGCAAATATAATTGCGTAATGCATGAAACAAATATATATATATATATATTGACAAATATATGAACATATACAATATATATATCGGAAGGAAAATATAAACATAGGGGGTTCATGCATCATGGGGAATGATTTCATGCTTCAAGGTTGTTTCAAATATCTTACTTTATTTTAAGCGTACTTGATTGGCAGAAAACAACAAAAGCCTTTGAATTTGTAAAAGATCATTCTCAAAAAAACCGGAATTGCATCTCCAATGGGTTGTATCACGTTCAACACAAAAAAAAATTAATTAATTAATTAATAGCTTATAGATCAATTCAATAAATTAATCATAAAAAGAATTATTAAAACGTAATACTCCTCTAATTGAAGAATAAACTCTCTTTAGCGCAGTGTCAAGAGCGTGCTGATAACATGTTGTAGGCATAATTTACTAAACAATTATGGAGACCATATAGAGAGAGAAGGTGCATCATAGAGAAAAGAAGAAAGATGTGTAATTGTGAGGTGTGTTCTATATGTTGGAAATGTGCCCTAAAACCAATCATATGATGATACTTTACGGACATTTCACATGTTAAACTAATCTAGTTTAATATCAAGGGCAAAGATTATTGTTTGAGCCGTCTCATATAAATGTTATACGCTTAAACGATAAGTCCAAGGAATATGTGATTGGGAGAATGCGATCTAAAGAAGTTAGATTCATGAGACAATTCTTTCGTAGACACATCCTAAACGTTCCTGATCATAGGATTGTCAATTGGGCATTGACAGTCCGTTAAGATCAGTACGTGCTGTGTCTCTTCTCTCAGGGAGAGTGACTAGTCTCGAGTCATTGGTGTGTGTGACATCAAGACAAGTACGTAGGTGCTCAATAGAGAATGAGTTCACTGAACACGATCAACGAAGAGTTCTCATATTCATGTCACATGAGAACTCATGGTTGGGATAATGCAAAGTAGTCCTTTGACCTGAGGCATCATAGTTGTCTTGTGGTTAAGTCCTTGATCTTTGATTATGTCAAAAGTCACTCCATCAGAAGGGTGTCCACGGCATAGTTGGGGTTAAGCCACTTAACTATGGAGGCAAGTGAATGCGCAACAAGGGATCTCTAACCTTCAAACCGTTTGTGGGAGAATACTCTATGATATGATTAAGAATCTCTGGCCAGAGAATGAATGAGATTTAGGAAAGTCGTTCCAAATCACATTCAAGGTAATCATATAAGCACATGAATTACATTGGATAGTAGACATGAATAAACTATCAAACCAAACAATGTGGTCAAGAGTATTGTATTAGAGAAAGACCGTATTGCATTTGTAATCCTAAACTGAATAGGTTCTCTACCTCTTCTGATTAGCTTGGGTAACCATGATATGCTGCTAGGTGTCACTCTTGGTTTGTGGAAGCCCTAAACGTGTATAAACACTAAAGGGAGAATTGAAAGTAAGTTTCAATTCACAATCGATTTGAAAGAGTTTTAATCGCCCACTACCTCGCTAAAAGGAACCTAATGGATCGTACACCGTGTAAGGTAGAGATTGAAGAAACAACGGAGATGAGTAAGAATAATTAAATGGTTTAATTATTTATGGCAAAGATTAATTAATATGTTAATTAATCAAACGAATAAGTTCGTTAAAGACCTCAGGATAGTTTTGGACCTTAAGGCCCAATGGGCTTCGAACGTCAAGTCCATTGACTTAAGTTGTATGACAACTTAATGAATAATGATTCACAAAGGCCTAAATAGCCCAATGAATCCCTATAGCCGGCCATTTAGAGATGGAGTGGGTTTTGGACTTATTTACAAGTTTGTCACTCCAATGAATTAAGGTATAAATATGACTTTATAGCCAAAATTCATTTAAGGGTTTCTTTTAGGAAATTGGAGAGAACACAAAGCTCTCCTTTCTCTCTAAAGAGACCGGCCCCCTTGGAGGGATTAGCTAGTAATCTTTCTCCTCCAAGGTCACTCATTTCTTCATTAATCTTACCTTGGTGTGGAGACTTAGAGGTTCTCTATTTTGAGAACTTGGAGAACCATTTCATCCATCCAAATCCATAGATCTAAGATGCAAGGAATGAAGGCCCTCTCCTTGGGTGATTAGCCTTTGCTTATGCAAAGAGGAATCTACAAAGGTATAAATTTCTCAACTCACTTTGATTTGAGTTGAGTCTTGGTTCACCAATCTACTAGGCTTTGAATTTCATGGTTAATGTTTTGTTTTTGAATGCATGCAAGCATGATTCCGCCTTTTAATTGTTAAATGCATGCTATAGATGTTATTCAAATGAACATGTTTTCACTAAATCATCCTTCACTATACCACCCCATTATGCCTTTATTTATAGTAGTATAATAGGTAAAAACCCTTCCCTTTAGGATTACAACATTTAATAGGTAATCAACTCCTAATAAAAATATAAGATACATTTCCATATCTACTAGGATTTATACAATCACATTTCTAATCCAATAGGACTGCAACACCCGTTAATTCCATGTTCTAATAGATTTTATTGAAAGGGGTGTGCTATCCACACACCCAGAGCCGGCCTTGAGGGTGTGCAAGTGGTGCCACCGTACAAGGCCCCCAATTACGATTTTATTTTACCTGTAGACGTAGTATAAGTTTTTAAATTAGCAATGATGTACCAAAGTTTTCTCATAGCCCAATTGTCTTTTGCTTCTTATCCATAATCCATGTCCATGAAACTGGGGTCGACTCTACCTAGCGCCTTTTTTTGTGTGTTTTATGTTAATTTTTTGGGTATTTAAAAGCATGGTGTTTATTTAATGTTTTATTTTAATTGTTTTGGTATTTAGAAGAATGAGTTCTGTTTTAATTTTGTTTAATTTAAGGCATGGTGTTTCAAACCCAAAAATATAGGGGATGTAAATAGGTACCTAACCGCCACACTAAGATTTGTTTTTTCCTTACATCATCTCAATTATATGTGATCATAATTAAATGTAAAAGTAAACATAGCAACAAAATGTTAGACCCTCTAAAATAAAGAGTTTCGAACCCAAAAACACAGCACCAAATTTTTTTCTTTTACACAGCAAATAGATATCTAACCACAGCACGAAATGTTTTCTTTAACTCAATCTATAAATAATCATAAAAATTAAAATGTAAAAGAAAACATATCAACCAAAATTCTATACTTATTAAGGGCCTCCCTTGAAGTCTCGCACAGGGCCCCCAAAATCTTAGGGCCGGCCTTGCACACACCCTTTTTTACTTCTCACACATCCCTTGTTAATTTTTGTCCGTTGATCTTCTTCAATTCATCTTATCCGACAGTCGAAAATTAGAAGAGTGTGTGAGAAGTAAAAAGAGATGTATAAATATCACACCCCTTATTGAAATTAGATATATAATTCATGTATTCTGACCCACATATGCATCAACGGTTCAAAAATTGTCCGAAATCATTGGCTGCAGCATGCCTGATTTTTACAAGGAGTAGGATCATCTCCCCTCTTTTTTTCCTTTTCTTCTCTCACCTCCTATTTGAACGGTTACGATGAAGTCACATTAACACTCTTTTGTTGACTCCTTTATAGAGAGAAAACGATAGTTTGAAAGATTTTGGAATTCTAGTTATTTTTTTACTGAAGTGCAACCATTAAAGAAGCAAACTTTACAGCTAATGTCCTTAAGCTAACTTTGAGCGTCAAACTTAATTCTTAACGTGTCTGGTTACATGTGGTGCCGACATTTGCAAGGTAGACGATTCAGTTTGACTCTTAAGTAGTAGTTGCCCTCAAGGTTTTGTTATTTTTGTTTTCTTTTTTTTTTCCTCAAAAAAAATTCTGAAAAGGTAAACTAACATTTACTTTTTTCAAAAAAAAAAATAAAAATAAAAATCAATCTACCATTCACTTTTATCGATTAAGTTGCAACTTCCGGCATTGCAATTTTAGTTATATCTTTTACCATCCAAACATTGCTACCAGACACTTCAGACCCAATTTGTAGATAAAATTAAAAAATAATAATACAAATTTGATTTGTTTTCTTATGATTAAGAATACGTTTAATTTGCGAAAAACAGATTATGATAGAATCTAGCAGACTTTCGGAAGCAGCACCCGCACATACATTCAAACTAGCACCATTTCTCCATGGTAAATGCTCAAAGCAGGCAGCTTCTCTATATAAGGTTGCAGTCTAGCACCCATAAATCTCTTTAGAGTCAGAAGAAGAAGATTGAAAACATGATTCATTGTCTGCATCAACTTATAAACAAGTTGAAGATGTTTATTTTTGTTTGTTTCAGTTAAATTTTAGTTATGTTGTCATAATTCCGTTTTTATTTGTTGTTATATAGTAGGGCATTTTGTTTTTTATTTATCTTATAATTAATTAATAAGCAACAAAAATGCTACTTTGGTTCGTCAACTATTTGAGAGTTTCTATGTTTGACGCAACCCGTCCTCTTGGAGAAAATTTTAGTTGTGACAGGAACACGGATGGTAGACCACGTGTTTTTATGCAAGGGGTGGAAAATTTTAATTTTTAAGTTATTAATCTTTTAACACACATAACTCACCATTTATATAAGGACACATGGTGTATCACCTTGTGTGACGGTCACACTGAAAAATCTCTCGTCCTCTTGGCACCCTAACATTCTATTCTTTTTTTTTTTTCTTTTTTTTTTGTAAATGAGAGTTTGCAATATTGAGTTTGGTTTAATGGACTTACAACCACGAGCTCGTGGTCCAATAGTAAATGACGAATTACGAGGCTTCCTTAAAACTAAAAATTAGAGGTCTCAAGTTCGAAACCCGCTGCTAGTGTGAAAGCCAGACATGTGGCCAGGGGAGGCTGAAATGCCTCTGTGAGTCTTTCCGACCCTGGAAAGGTAGATAACCGTGGCTTGCCACCAGTTGTCCCATTTTAAACAAAAAAATGAAATTAACTTGTGCAAACATGTGTCGTATTTGTTAGGAGATTTAAGACGCATATATGATCTTTAACTCATGCATATTGCATGTAACGTGGTTTTGTTTCCTATATATGGTCCCATATCATTTGGAGTATAAGAATTGTGTTTGTAAGTTGTCCAAAGAGGTGCACAATCGTATTTAGAACTCTTATATATTTTACCAGCTCTGTAGTGAAAGACAAATTAAAAGCCTCAGTCTGTTTTTGGGTTTTCTTTTTCACCGTGTCTTTATTGCATGTCTGTAAATAGACACGACATTTTATAAAATGTTGGAGTAAACTAAATAATTGGAGAGGTGAATAAGTTAGGATTTCACATATCCAATATAATATTTTATCACATAAAGCTTTTGGACTTTATATTACTTATAAGCCATAAGTGATAATAGATCGGGAGTAAAAAATTGAAATGGAAGTAAAAAACCGCTAGGAGGGCTTAAACCTCTGACGTTATGGTTAAGGGCCACACACTCAAGCTAACTGAGCTATTCCACCTTCTCAATGATGTATTCCATATTTTTATTTTTATTATTATATTGTAATAAGAACAAGAAATTTACCACAATACTCATTTACTTTTTAACTAACAATGCAAGTGAAAATTCTTCAATGCACTGACGTATGATATGCACTAATGTATCAGATGATTAAATTTTGACATTCTCAATTTATTAATTTAAATACCGATACATCTCATACACCAATGTATCATTAAAAATCTTCAAGGCAAGCACACCTAGAGACGATTAAAGCCAAAAAGTTGACAATTCTCAATTTTGACATTTTCAATTTATGTGTTTGCCTAATGACGATTAAAGCCAAAAAGTCGACAATACCTATGGACAATACTTATGTACACCTATTGCTATAAAATAAAGGAAAACTAATAAAAAGAGTTTCAAATCTTTGCAATTTAATAAAAAATTATCCACTAACTTTATTTAATGATAAAGACAAAAGAATTATATAAAAAAAACAATATAAAAAACCCAACTTGCACTGGGCGCATTCCCCTTTTCCACTCTACTATTATTTTTTTTCCATTGTCAGCTACATTAATAGATTTTTTTTCCGCTTAGAATAAGAAAAAGCCTTCAAATTGAATTACATTCCCACGTTTTATTTTTGTGTTGTTTTCCAATAGTAGTCAAGATGATGAGAGATTTTTCAATGTGTTTGGAACACAGAGTGGTACACCGCGTGTCTTTATACAAGTTGTCAGATTCTTGTGTTAAAAAATTCATAACATAAAAAATAAAATTTCTCACCACTTACATAATAACATGTGGTGTACTATTTGTGTTACGGGCACAAGAAAGAATTTCTCCAAGAAGACACCCAAGCTTAGGAAATTGAATGGAGACCTACATTTATTATTGTAGGTATGTAAAAAAATGTGAGGAAATTTTAATTTGGTAAATGAAA
The DNA here is from genome assembly GCF_916048215.2 of Malus sylvestris. Taxonomy (NCBI): domain Eukaryota; kingdom Viridiplantae; phylum Streptophyta; class Magnoliopsida; order Rosales; family Rosaceae; genus Malus; species Malus sylvestris. The sequence continues at coordinate 4,322,688 of NC_062266.1, forward strand.
ACAACTTTTTAAATATAATTATTGAAAATATAATCTTCTCAAGGTTTTGATCTAAAGGATCACTTCTGGGTTCATCGTTTTTGGCACAAGTGATGCTTTTACAAGACCAAAAAGAATCTAAATTTCAAACCTTATGAAACTGAACCAAGAATTAAACACTATTTATAAAATTTGACCGATAAGTAGACATTATTCATGAAACTAGACCAATAAGTAGACACTATTTATGAAACTAGACCAATAAATAGACATTATTTATGAAACGAAACCAAGAATTAGATACTTTTTCCAAAACTAAACCAATAGGTGGAAACTATTTATGAAACTGGACTATACACTATTTATGAAACTAGATTAAGAACTAGACAATATTTATGAAACATGACCAAGAACTAGGCACTATTTATGAAAGTCGGCTAATAACTAGGTACTATTTATGAAACCGGACCAATAAAGAGACATTATTTATGAAACTGTACCAATTATTATACATTATTTATGAAACTAGACCCAATAACTATGCACTATGTATGAAACATGACCAATAACTAGGCATTATTTATGAAAGTGAACCAAGAACTAGGCAATGTTATGAAATTGAACCAATAAATAGTGTTCAGTTTTATAAATAGTGTTCAGTTTCATAAATAGTGTCTGTGATGAACGCACAGGGCCCGCGAGTCATTTATTTTTTATTTATTTTTATATATATTAAAATTGTGTCATTTTCATTAAAATTTAAGTTCTTTTGTCCTTTTATTAAAATTTAAGGGGTTTTCATTCATATTTAGTTATTTTTCATTAAATAAAGTTATAGCATAATTTTTAGTTAAAATAAATTTAGTCCAAACCCTTTCATGAAAGTTCCCTTTATATCCTATATATCTTCACACATAATCATAAAAGAAAAAAGCTCTCCCATACAAACTTAAAACTACTTGTCTAGTCTCACTATAAGAGGTAAGATAATACACTCATGTACAATCAGTGATGGAGCCAGGACATAAGCCTAGAAGGGGTCCAAAATTCTCAATTTGATATACTTTCCTAATCTTACTCTGCCACGTGGTGAGCAACCTACCCTCATTGTTTGGGTCTGGTATGGTGTCATCCACATCATTCTCTTCCATAAACTTAAATTCCATGCCTCCTTAACTTTCTTCCTCTCTCCCTCCTCCTTAAAGGTCACAAGCAATGAATAGCCTAAACTCCATAAGAGTCATCAACCTCAAATCAAACTCAATGAAAGAAAGTAAAATAAAAACGTCAGATTGGTGCCCTGAGTCTATAGAAAAATCTTGAAAATCGTAAGTATTTCACTGAACTTTTATGTGTGCAAAAATGTCAGGATAGGTCTACGACCATCCTTGTCCCTTCATGGCTCCACCTCTCCAATTAATGTGGTATTAATTGTAGCTACTTAGTAATACGGTCTAGTACTATTTCTCTTCACTTGTAAGTGAGAGGTCTTAGGTTCAAATTTGTAAATGACGGGTCAATAACAAATTTATTCTCCCCTCTCCCCACTCTTTAGTGTAAACATATTGTTGTATAAAATAAAATTTAATTGTATGCAAGGGTTTCTTTGGTGTGAGCACACAATTTAGCATTTAATGGCTTATGAAATAATTACACGTGTACTAAGTGTTGCTCTTAAATAAGCAGCACTAGGTAGTAGTGGGAAATTTTTTTATTTTTTATTTATTTTTAAGGAAGAAGAAGATTAAATTAAGGAGAAACCTCGGTGACACCCAAGGCCTTGATAATCATACAAGATAACATTTTTTTGCTTGGGGAGGAACACACCCATCCCAAATATATAAATTAGTACAACTATGCCTGAGGGAAGTGATAGCATCCGTGTTAAGTTTGCTTCTTTGTAGACATGATTCTATTCTACCAGCTTGAACGATGAGGCAAGCCATTTAATGTCCTCAGCAATGGACCTAATTATTTCATTAGCAGTGGGAATTTGTCCAACACTTTTTACCCTTTTTATTTGAAGTCTTTTTTAGAAGAAAAGTAAACAAATAAAACCAAGATAACTGAAAGTGAGAAGCCTATATCATCAAGAAGAATAAAAAAAAGAAAATGTTATTAGCATTCTAAAAATTTCAATTTGCACTTCTCATAATTGTATTTTTATTTCTAAATATCAAAAGTTTAAAGTACCAAAATGAGAATTTTAGACTGAGAATAATACTTCCTAAAATAATTGTACATAATACCAAAAGAGAAAATTATGCATACTGTCGCCTTGCTTGAACAAGCAAATGCTAATGCTGCTGCATCGGAAAATAAACCCGAACCCAAATCTGAAAGCCAGGATCTAATTAAAGACGAGGATTTCAACCTCTGAAGTGCTAGTCGATGAGCAAAAGGAACTGGAAGAGGTGGTCTACGAGCCAATGAATATTATTTGGTATTCATTAAGAAAATAGTGAAGCCCTTCAAAGCAAGGCATAGAAAAGAATCAAGAATGAGCCAGTACCTCACTTACGGCACAATCCCTTAATTAGAAGTCAATTTACTTGTGATGCAAACCTTAACATTAACTAACTAACTAAATAACTAACTCTTTCGGTCGGCATAACCAACAGTAACACGCCTATTACAAATACAACTCATCTAAGGAGCCTTAGGCCTCACTGTGGCCTCCAGTGGCACTTAGAAAACATTTAACTAGTTTAATTGACTGTTTAATACTAATGATACCGTCACTCCGAACAGATGGAGGGTTATAGGGGGAGCTTATCCAAATGGTCCCCAAAGCATGGACGTTCTTGATAAAATGACCATTAAATGACATTCTTTCTTTAACGTTCTTTCTATGGGGTTCAAAGATATAATCACTCGACATAGCATCGAGTGGCTTGTGATTCAACATTCAACATTTGCATTCCAAATTAGCTACAGCCTCGCAGCTACAAGTTCGTTTCACCCTTAGTTACTAATAAATTTAGGTATGTATCGACAGACGTCATGTTACCATTCAATTACAATTGAAGTTGGTTAGTAGAACATGGTGTGTTAACATTATTATACATTTGAAAGACTAGCTCTTGGGATTTCAGGCCATTTTACACTCTTTCAAATAGTAGACATTTCAACCATTTTTGCTCGTGCTAGTGCCTCCAAAAATTCTTGGATTTCTTGCCTAAAAACAGATTGCCACATCAAAATCACGTTTTTATGTAGTTTGACCATTAGTTCCCTCGATAGAGAAATAGGTTTGACAACTCAGCCATAAAAAAAAAAGGCTAAAAAATCTTTAAACCCAAATAAATAAATAAAAGAAACAAATTTGACATTTGAAAGCTCGTTTTTGGTTGTCCATGAAATGACGATTTTTTTTTTTCATTTAAAAAAAAAGAATATCACGATTTAATACCAATAAAAAGGTCCACCGCCTACCCCTCTCACTTTTGAGCTGTTTGACATACCATACTTCTAGAAAACAAATACTAATCAAATTCAATTTCCTACCAACATCCATCTACTATTATTAACAAAATAAACAAAGTAATTAAATAAGATAAAAAAAAACATGTACACACGTGACAAAATGTCTTTTCATAATGACAAAAGACAAATTACATATAACAAGCTTTTACATAAAACAACTAAGTTTCTCAAAAGACAATAAAACAAACAAAAAGGAAGCCTAGGAAGAAAGAAATTCTAGAAAAAAGAACAGAGTTACTTTTCACACTTTTTTTTTAATCTTCTTATATATATTTTTTTAATTGTGATTATCAAAATGAATAAATCTATCACCAACAACTAATATTATTTTTAATTATCAGGAAAGAAATGTACGCCTTTATCATTTTCCGAAACAAAATGGCAACTAGGTTAGCAACATGGATTATAAGTCAAAAAGCAACAAGTTTTGGTGGCCCAAAAAGCACAAGTTTTGGTGGCCCAAAAAGCCTCAACCTGTAATTGTGATAAAGATACTCAGTGGCTAATCTTGTAGAGTAATGTTATTCATACCATGTTTTTATACTATATTTCTATACCACCTTAGGTGACATATGATGTGTACAGCCACATCATTTAAAAAATTTGCAAAACCCAAGGAAATGAAGGAGAAAGACTCCTCATATAACATAATCATCATTTAATTAACTAGTTTTTCTTAATTATTAGTTATTAAATAATGAACTAAATTAAAAAATCTAATTAATTCAAATGATGTGGCTGTCCACATCAAATGCCACCTAAATTGGTATGAAATGTGGTATAAAAATATGGTATGAATATCATTACTCAATTTTGGAAAAGATTTCATTCATATTGGTGGTCAACAAAAGGAGCTTAACTTGATGATAAATTAATGGAGAAATTATGTTCACATTCTTTTTTTTACTACTCTATTGATTAAAATTCTATTCATTTTCAATTTTTGATTAAGGTCCTTGGGTATTAATAACATCATTAATTATTTGAATAATAAAATATTTTTATTTTTAAATATATTCCTTTAGTGTTAAAAATGTTAAAATTAGTATATTTATATTTATGGCTAAATTTTTTATCATATATTTTTATTTTTAGTTTGTACCTATTTTTAATTTGTACCAATTTTCTTTTCATTTTTAATTTGTACCCATATATAATATATTAGTTTCTTTTTGTGCCCATATTTTTTAAAGTTTTATTTGTATTTGTACCCATGTGTACACCATCATGTGACATTGCATATTTAATCAATGATAGAAAAATTACATATGGTATATTTATGTTTTATGCCTAAACTTTGTATCATATATTTGTATTTTTTGTCTGTACCCACTTTTAATTTGCAACATTTTATTAAATTTGTAGTATTTTCTTTTTAGTTTTATTTTGTATCCATGTATTAATTTCTTTTAGCGCCTATATTTTTTTATCAATTCATTTGTACTCATAATTTTTTAATCTTTTATATGTACCCTAGTTTACCCTAGTTTATTTATAATGTACCCATTCTTCTTTATTAATGTACCACTTTGTTATATGTGAAATGTACCAATTTTTTTGTAAAATGTACCATTTTTTTAACACTATGGATACATTCTTTTGCCATTTATTATTTCTTATTTTTACATAGTTTTTGACACACCCCAACCTAGAAAGGTCGAAGCATGCTGGCCATCACCGTTAGGTGACGTAACCATAAGGGTAAGTGATGTAAAAAGTGAGTAAATTTAAAACTAATTAGAACTAATCATACTAAACAGTGAAAGAGTGCGCAATCATGGGAAGAACCCACTACAATTATTCTGAGCGTAATAGACAGTGAGACTATAAAAGAGTAGTCAAGTAATTAAAGTACACTTATTACACAACAGTGATAAGTTCGTATGTCTAAACAAAAGAGAATGTCAGAACTGCCGAGATTCCTCGAGTGCCACAAAGAGTATATCTATCTAGGTCCTGGAGGGGCAAAAAACAAAGTTGAGTGAGTCAGCAAAACAATACTTATACGAAATCTTTTATTTTCAAATATACTAACCCCTCGCCGTAAAACAAGTTTAGTTTCCTTAAAACATACAAAGTACGTATGTAAACAATATATCAACAGCATGATAATAATATTATAACAAAAAATATGCCAAGTCATGATGTATCAAATGCCACAATAACATAATCATGTGATAATCAAGTATAGCTAAATGCTTATCCATCTAGGCTGACATATGAGTTCGAACAAATAATTTCTGACACGAACAGGACTGGGTGTAATCAATTTGCTCTAGTACTACAATCACGTGAAGGCTGGTGCAAAAGCACGATCACATACAAGTCGGATTGCCTAATGCAATCTATTCGACAGGACTGACACCTAACTTGGATTCAAGGAGAACAAATGGTGCGATGTGAATATACACGTGAAGGACTGACCTTGGCCTTGGGGCAAGTACTAACACCAGTGCAGCAAGATGAGCATGTAAATATATGTATGAATGTCATGACAGTAATATCTCAACCATATAGTAGCATTTATCACATTTAATATCACAATAATGGATACTTGGCAATATAAGCGTAAAGTGAAGTAAATATGCATTTATGGAAACTATAATTATGTATAGGTATAAAAACAAACTGCCTACTCACAAGTACGTTGATGGGTCGTAGCCCCCGAGCCTAGCCTGGCCTCGCAATTCCTCGGGATACGTTTCCCCTATAAGTAAAATAACTAAAATAGAATTAATTAAAGCATATATACGGAAACCTAAATAAAACCCCATCGTTTGCTCAAACCTAGGGTTTAAATATACCATCGTGACCTACTCGACGTCACGAACATCCCCAAAATTTTAAATTAATTTTTGGACGGCTCACGTGCCCCCACGTGCCATCAAGGGCACGGCCAGACGCGCCCCCATGCTCAGGCCAATACCATTAGTTAGCCTGACACCGTCAAGAATATTCCGTCTCCTTCTCGGGTTATCCTCGTCGTGGCCGCCACTAACCTGGTTGCCTTGACGAGATCTGTGAGCTTCTCAGCCCAAAAACTAGGACTTTAAGCAAGTGAGCTCCCAAAAGGCCTTGTGCTAGGAAAAGGTGGGCATATACATATAAGGCTTACATGATCCATTCGGACAATGTGGGATGTTACAATCCACACCCCACATTCGGCCAGGGATTGGCTCTAATATCAAATCTCGGGTTTCGTAGGAACTCCGAAGTTAAGCGAGTTCGCACGAGAGCAATCTCAAGATGGGTGACCCATTGGGAAGTTCTTGCGTGAGTTCCCAGAAACAAAACCGTAAGGGCGTAGTCGGGGCCCAAAGCGAACAATATCGTGCTACGGCGGAGTCGAGTCCGGGATGTGGTGGGGGCCCGGGTCGGGATGTGACAGTTTTTATCCATTTATTCAATCAAAATGTTGAATTTTTTTAGAGAAATTTTATTTGAACCCATACAATCTCTTTTTACACCAAACTTACTCTCTACACCTATATTATTTTTAACTAAACTATTAATATCTCTTTAAACCCAAACTTACTACCTAAACTACCCTCACAAACACAATTTGATATACAAATTTATCTTTACACCCATTTAAAAAATAAAAAATGAAAATCAATGTTTTGAAACTCATTCAAGGCATAAAGACAGCAATATCTCTCACATATTTGTCTCATGCGTAATCCATCTTTTTTGCTGATTTTACTCAATCCCATATATGTTTTAATTAATCTTTCATCTGTTGATTTTGCTTAATCCCATATAGATGATTAAAAAAAATTAAATATTTAAATCCCATATATTTTTAATTTATTTTTTGTTCAATCAGTATGCGTTTTTTTGCAAATGATCAAAATTGGATCAGCCAATCCCTCCAATATTTAGTACAAAATCCAAAAGTTTCACATGGTCCGTTGGATCAGCTTTTCATTCATATGATTTGAAGTTTGAAGAATCCTTGGTTGCTTCGAATCCATAAACAATAACATAAGCATGTAGAAACTCAGAAGTAACATTGAGCTAGTTCGATGAAGGCGCGACACATTCCCAGATGGTAGCAAGAAGTAGATTGATTATTGGGTATATATGGGTCTATTGATAAATTTTGGTTTTATTGTTCATTTCATTTTTTTACTTGACGGTAATTATGCAATAGGGTAAAAAAAATAATTCATATTTAAAGTTTAAGTTGGGTGTATAAATAATTTATATGGGTCCAAATAAAATTTCCCATTTTTTTATTGTAACCGTTTCTAATGGTATTATATTGAGAGATTTTAAATTTATAGGATTATAAATCTCATAAAATATCAAACAATTAATGTCAAAACTATAAAAATAAAAATAGTAATTGTAATATAATGAGGTGTACAAAGTCAATAGACTTTGATCAAACTTTGAATATCATTAAGGTTTTAGTTAAAGAATGTTAAGGATTAAGGATCACATCCAAAGTATTCCTAAATTAATTAACACTAAGCGAGAAAGATAACCCATAAAACAACCTAATAAACCACAGAGTGCAATTATCCAAAGGGAAACCTCTTCCCTGAAGCCTTTCAGCTCAAGACAAACAACAACAATAAAGCCCTATTGTACTAAGTAGGGTTTGCTTTCGTTTAAGATTTATTATGATAAGAATTTGAAGTAAGAACGAAATGTCTGCCGTTGACTACCTGACATCCTCTCCTCTCCTCTTTTATCTAGACTTAAAATCGACAATGTAAGATAAACTTATCTAGACAAAATTCAATTTTAGCTCAAGACAAGAAGAAATATCTTACAAATTAAGTTCATCTTATCTTATCTTAAATTTAACGGCGATAGCAAGTCATAGATCAAAGCAACAATACCAATGCTCAATTTTTCTCGGACAAAAAAAAAAAAAAAAAAAAAAAGATAATTCAACACTACGACCTGAAGATGTTAATCAATCATTCAATCATTCTTCTTTTTCTTTTCTTTTTTTATGAAAAGGTTAATCAATCATTCCTAAGTATCATACATTGAACTCGTAAAATCTACAATATCTACATCACTAAAAAATAAAAACAAATTAACACCAAATTTACGAAGTTTGGTTTAGTAGAGAATGAAACCGCGGATCTCTGAAAACGCTGGCAATGCATCCGCTCCCGCCATCAACCACCTTCAGCAGCGCAACTGCCTTGCTCTTCGCTTTTGCGCTGCCACTCTCCGCCACATCAGCAATCCCATCCACCACTCCCAGCCCCTCCTCCCTCACCTCCCTCAGCGCCCTCTCTCCGCCGCACCTGGACAGATTAAGCAGCGCACCCACCGCGTTCTCCTTGCTCCTCAAGCTGGACCCGGTCGAGAGATCCAGCAAATCCGCCAAAACCCTGACCCCGGAAACCCTCTGAAACGCTTCCTCGCTCTCCTCGCACCCGGCCACCTGCGCGATCACCGCCGTGGCGTCCTCCACGATCCCCACGCGCCCATCCTTCACCACCAAAGTAAAAAGCGCAGGAACGGCCCCGAGCTCCACCAGCGCGCCGCGGTTGAGCGCGTAGAGAGCGATCCCGAACAGCGCCTTCAGCGCGTCCTTCACCGACCGCGCGGGAGAATTGGGGCTCTTGACGATGTCGATCAGAGAGTAGACGATGTCGCGCTTGGAGCCGATCATGGGGCGGTAGTCGTCGACGACGAGGAGGCTGTGGAGGGTGGCGGCGGAGGACTGGACGGCGAAGGGGGAGGAGGAAGGGGAGGCGTGGTGGCGGAGAACGTGGGAGAGAGCGTCGAGGAGGCCGCGGGTGGAGATGAGGGAGTGGCGGCAGGAGATGGAGACGTTTAGGAGGGCGGCGGCGGCGTCGTCTTGGAGGGAAGGGGAGGAGTCGAAGAGGGTTTCGGACAAGTAAGGTATGGCGCCGGATTCGGCGACGAGGGGGCGGCTGTCTGGGTCGAGCTTGGTGATGAGGCGAAGCTCTTTGAGGGCGTCGGCTCGGGTTTGGGAGGAGACGGAGCTGAGCTTGGAGACCAAGGACCGAACCGTACGGACCTTCACTTCCATTTTTGCGATGTCTCTGTGTCTGATTGTGTTTGGATCTGGAACTCTGGGATCTGGGTCGTGTTTGTTGGGATGATTGCAAGAGGAAGGGGATAAGATTTTGATAGGAGGAATGATATGGGTGCTGGTTGGTGGGTTGTGTTTGAAATGGAAGTGCGTGCGAGTTGAAAAGTTACGAACTCGGAAATGGTCAACTTTTCGTTTTCTTCCCCCTCCCCGCCAAACTTGCATGTCAATTAACTAGAAATAGTGAAAATGCTGGATTGTTGGATGGATCGTTTGTGTTTTTAGAAAAAAATTATTTTTTGAATTTCAGTTAGGAAATACTTTTAAGTACCTTTCTAGTATTTACATTTTTAATAAGAATTGATTCTAAAAATATTTTTATTAGAAAAACTTTTATTCATTTAAAAAAAAAACTTCTAAACGAACTATAGGTTAGAGTTTTTTTTCTTTTCCCCTAACTCACTGTATTTTGAATTTAAAACTCTTTCCTTGTTCCTATTATAATATGTTAGTGTAAACCATCACTTATATTAAATAAATAAAAACTTTCGAAAAAAAAAAGTAAAAAGGAGTAAATGTGTATGGATGTTGGGTTATTTCCAGGAGGATCATTGTCAGATTCTCTTTGTAAGGATTTTAAAAATCCCCCAATCACATCCGTTCATCGTATATTGTGCGGTCAGAAATTATTGTAAATTTTTTTATTTAAAATTGAATATAAACAGTACCTGACAAAAACTGGCCGCACGATGTACGATGAACTGATGTGATTGGAGGATCCGGTGAGGATCCTCACTCGGGTTATTTCCTCTTGGTGAACGGAAATGTTCATTTTTAATAAACTATGTTTAAAAGTATTTATTGTACGTCACATAGTACTATGGTCTAATACTATTTTTCTTCATTTGCAAGTGAAATGTTTTATGTTCGATTCTCGTCAAAGACATATTTGAACTATATTATTGCTGACCCATTATGAGACTAAACTCACATTCTTTTCTTTAGTAGAGATAATCAACTAGTTAAAAAAAAAAAATTACTGTACAACAAGCGGATGATGATGGTGGATGTATACGTATGTTTTGCAATATAAGTCTACAAAAAGTGGGGAATTTGCTTTATTATTTTGTTTTTCAAAAAGGATGATGATTGATGACCTAACTGCACGTTATATATATATGATTCGTGAAATGAAGAAAATAATTTAATTATGATGGGAATGGTTGGTTCTGACTCCACTCTCAGCCTTTGTATGACCCCATCATTTACGCGAATGATCGGGCGGTTTGGAATAAAAATATAACATATATTAGCGTTTTGATTAAAAATATAATGAATATTAACAGTTAATTCATTCTATATAGTTGATTTTCAAATTTGAAAGCAAATTAATTGGAAAGCTGTTGGTTTGGGAGATATCTAGATATCAGCCCTCGGGCGAACTGATGGCTATGTATACAAGATGTTATTATTTCCAGATCTATTTTTATTTAGCGTACACTTTTGTTAATTTTTGGTATTAATTTTTTTTAATTCAATCAGTATAACGATTGAAAATTAAAAAAAATTATGTAAAAAATAAAAATGAATATGTAAATAATAGTATCTTATATAAATCAATCTTGAGAATATGTAATTACTAAAAAAGATTAAGAGAGAAAGAAATTATATGTATTAGAAATAATATTGTATATTGATTTTATTGATGAGACAAGGCAACCAACTATTAAAAGTAGGGTGTCGGCCCTAGGGTGTGCAGGTTGGCGGCGCTTGAACGAATGGCATCAAACAGAAAAATAGTTTATAAGATAAAAGGAGGGGGACGAGGATACTTTCAGAATTTTCTTTTAGAATTTTAGAGATTTTCATATTTTAATTGTTCATTGTATATTGTAAGATTAATATTTGTTAAGTATATTTGTGTTTAATTTTAATAAAAAAATTCAAATAATTTATAACTGCATAATATGCATGATATACAATGAATAACAAGAATATAAAAATTTCTAAAATTCTCATAATTTGAATTCGGATGAAATCCAACAGAGGAGAGGAGGCTTGAAGGTGAAGGTGTGGCATCAAGAGTCAATTAATCTCCTGAGAATGTAAGACTTTTTTGTCAAAGGCGGTGACACAAGTCTTACGTCAGCCTTTGATAATATCTACTTTATCGTATGATTTTATATTCATCAATATTGTAATGCCCAAAAAATATGAAGTGGGCCAACATAGTTACAAGGATTGGACATAGCTAAAGTTGGGCTGAGGGGGTTTTTGTCTCTTTGGAGAGAGCCTGCTTTCTCATGGGGCCTAAAGAAAACGGAACTTTGTGGGTCGAAATATAAAGAGCACATGTATATCGATATTTTTATAATATGGAAAGGAAAAGTTCGGTTAAGTTACACAATGGGCAGTTTAATTTGGTATCGAATTCGTCATCCACAAAATTCAAACCTAAGACCTCTCACTTCTAAGCGAAACTGAAAGGCATGGCCCCCCAAGGAAATATTTGTGAGCACCTACATTGAGCTCTACGTAAGGGAGAGAGGAAGACCTAGAGTGGTACGTTTCATGCAACCCTAAACCCTAATATTTTCTCTACGTAATTCCTCTCTATCTAAACAACAAAGGCATCAGAGTTTCTAGGCTAGTATTACATCGGCACCCTTTGATTCCTGCTTGTTTCCATGTTTAAAAGGAGTTTTTAAACCCTAGAGATATAAGGTGTGAAATCTCATCCCTGGATTTCACTATTTAAAATTACGTATTTCATATTCTTAGTTTCGACGCATTTATAATTACGGCGTATAGTTTTTTTTTTTTTTTGGATAAGTAGAAGGATGAAAACACCCTTAATGAACTAAATAGACTTTTCGAGGACGTATTTAATTCCTATATGTTTTGTCACTTTTATTTACATATTTGGATAAAGCTCAACCTCACGAGTGCGTAGGCGAAAACCGTTTGTGAAGCGGAGTTTTAACGAAGCAGAAATTAGCAGTTAAATGTAGGGGTAAAATAGTTATTAACCACTAATTTGGAAGGCTCCAGATTTGTTGGAGCAGTAATCTGGGCGCCACGTGTACGGTTGAGATGGGAAGAAAAGAAGAGAAATGAGGGAAATGAGGGGAGAAACTGGCCAATTAGAAAGGAGAGAAAGGAGGGAAATGAAGGGAGGGAGGAACTAGCCAGCCCGGACCCCCTTTTCAACTCGCCGACCCGACCCAATCGTATCTCCTTATTTCGGCCACCGTTGACAACAGGATCGATGCCATATTGATCCTTACTTCGAACCCAGTCGATCCCTATTCCATATATTTTCACCCAAACTCGACAAGGATTGGCTTCATTTTCTCGAATAATGGCATCAATGGCGCTGGGAGGTCTATGGTTGCGATCCGCCATTCATGAAAGTATTATAGTCAAATACCACTATCAATCAACTCCTTTCAACCCCAAGAACAATGCCCATATGTTGGTTGAGGCGTCGGAGCTTGTTTTCGAGTCGAATCAAGAACACCCATTTCTAGGTGTCCAACAGATCAAGGGCAATTTCAGGTATTTTTCCAGCCAAATTGGACTTCAGCCCAGGTATGAAAGTTCTTCCCCTTGTTGTGTTCTACAATTCTATAAAGTTTAGTAATTTTTGGAGTTTGTCAGAAAATTAGGTTTCTGTTCGCCGAAAACTGGCCTGTGCGGCGGCACGTGGCCATTTGGCCGAAAATGTCTTTTTAAGTTAAATTAGATGCCCTGATTTCAGATTTGATATCCATTTGATGTGATTTGATTGTTTGAACCTAGTTTCATTATGGTATGCTACTTGATCATTATATGAATCGACGATCCGACCGTTGGATCGACACCACACTTTAGTACTTTATAGTACGTAATATATTAGGACATTTGGAATTGACAGATCGAGAATCCGACATATGAATCTTGATGAATTGAATGATTGGGGTTGACTTTGATCTAAAGTAACCGTCCTTAAGTTCTAAAATTAGTATTACTGAAGACTTAGTGAGGCTTTGCGGGCCTATCTCGGTGAGTGACTTTAATATATATGATATGGTTATTACCCTAATTTCATATTTAGTATCCTTTATGGATATGACTTGGTTTTATAAATGTGATTTCTATTAAAATGTGATTTTTAATAATTAGCCGTCGATCTATTATTATGAAATGTGATTTGACTTGTGCATTGGGAATATTTGTGAAATGTGATTTGAAATGCATGTTGGATTGTTTGTTACATGTGAGGGCTAGCAGTGGACCGTTAACCCATTGTCATGGGGATTTGTTGCTTTGATTTCGTTTCATTTCTCGCTTCGTTGATTCGTTCTAAATTTACTATTTGTGCTTGTTTCATTTCGTTAAGCCTTCGTGAATTGAGTAACTTGATAAATGTCTTGTTTCTTCAAGCCGTTATTATGTTTCTTGGACTTCCGCTCGGTTTTGTTGAGTGGTCAAGAACTGGGTTCCGTTGGGGTTCCATTGAGTGGTCTGGTTTCCTGCTCTGTCTAGATTCTGTTGAGTGGTCTGGAATCCCTCGTGCTCCATGATTCTATTGAGTCGTTCGAAATCGTATCATGCTTTGGATTATGTTGAGTGATTCGATATCCATTGTACTCCGTAATTCTGTTGAGTGGTCTGGAATCGTATATACTTAGATTCCGTTGAGAGGTCTGGAATCCCTTCTACTCCACGATTCCGTTGAGTGGTCTGGAATCCTACTTAGTATTTTGGTTTTGTTAAGTGGTCTGGAACCCAATGTTGTTGGATTTCGTTGAGTGGTCCGAAATCACATCCTTAACTTCGTTGATTCATTGGATTTGGTCTAAATTGAGAAAGTTTCAGAGATGTAGGCTTCGATTGAACTATGTCGTTCTAGCCCTGCATTTTGGTGTATTGTATGAATTATTAGTTGACGTGATTGTGGAATGGTGTTGGAAAGCATATGTGTATGTGAATGGCAAAATGACAACTCTTGTTTGGCTTATGGTTGATGTGTAGTGTGGTACTCTATGTTTTCTGCTAGGAAATGTTTTACGAAAAGTTCATAGTTTAACAAATGGTGAACTACGAATGACTTGATCCTACCAGAGGTTACGTAGATAGTCTAACAAAGAAGTTAGATGCAGCTATAGAGTAAAAGAAAAATTATTACGCAATTTGAATCTTGAGTTGTGCTTTGTCCATATCCCGGAGGTGGGGTATGTTAGATATACAGGTACTTGGTGACATTATGTGTCGATCTTGGACGTATGTCGGGATCAGAGCTTGACATAAAGAGGCTAGGTTAAAATCCTAAACCACCTGGTATCCTTACCCTAAAACTGTACCACCTCATAAAAACCATTGTTTGTTAACCGCTAACAGTTTTTGTCACCAACAAAATCCTCAGCTCGATGATCAAATGGTGATTGTATTAAATACATGCAAGTATTGCAATCAATCTCGGCTTAATTGACTAGCTCATTTGTGGATCCAACTCCATTTTATGCTTGACTCGACTCAAGTCATTTTAGAAACACTTGAACTCAATTTTGGTTTAACTTAATGAAAAAAGAAAATTGGTTGACCAAATACAAGTAATTTAAAGAATGGAAAACTAATGAATACAAATAAGTAATTTAGAATTTGTTAAACCAATATAATATTTGGATTCAATTTTGTTGACATCTTTATTTTAATTATAATATAAAAAAACTTTTATGAGAGTCGAGCTTGAAGCCTTGAACCAAACTGGGAGCGAGAGCAACTCACAAGTTTTATGAGCCCAGTATTGAAAAGCTCAAACTCCTTTTTATTTATTTATTTTTGTATAAAAAAACATTATGGGGTTAGATTGAAATTGTTTTTAAAATGACTAATAACGTTTTTAGAAAAAATATTTTTAAGTTTTAGAAGTACTGGAAGTGTTTACTGCAACAAGCACCAGTTATGTGTTTGTTGCAGGAAACACTTTAAGTGTTTTTTCAAGATTCATTTACATTGTTATTAAGGATGATTTCAAAAACATTTTCATCAAAAACACTTTGGATCATTTTAAAAGTATATTTAAATGAACCATAATATTTTGTTTAAGCTCAACTTGTATGTTTTCTGAACCGAACACAAATCAAACTGGAATTGTGACATAAGTAAATCCTCATATATGTAACATATAATAAGTCTTATGTTTTGCATGTGTGTAAAGCAATCAAATCTCACAGAGTACTATATCTTCAAAAGATGACAGGAAATTTTATTGAATTAAAAACCTTGGGAATGGACAGGGTTCTTGCTGCAAGCCTCTTGCAAAAATAACCCGTGACACTGTGCTGATACCTATCTAAACCAATCCAATCAGAGAAAAAGACACAAAGCTAGAGCTTGAGATTGAGATCCCTTTCTCGTGACATTTGTCGGTGTAAACCTACAAAAACACTTAAATTTTGGACCTTTCCTATCAATATCCCACTTTTGTGTCCTTGACTTCCAACAATAACTTTGATACAAAGGCCAAAATAACCCCACAAAGAAGAAAAAAACCAAACTAAAAATAGTACTACGTTTACAGTAGTTGGCCACAGATAGTCGTGGGAGTTGGGGGGAAGGGCAACAAAAGATTGACTAAGTGCAGGCCTCACGGGCCACTCCAAGCCTTGAGTTGGGCACATCAATGAGCACTCTGTGGTTCTGTTGTTGCATATTGGCAATGACATTTAGCACTGAGTTCACGTTGTCTGGTGAGGCTGCCATGGCTAGACATGTGATGCTACCAGCTGTGCTGTGGATTACAATGTTGTCTTGTGGCAGTGTCACGTTCATGCCCGAGAACATGAACGTTATCGTAGGCACGACGAAGGGGACTGAGTAGCATGTGTCAAACCCGCCTAGGGATGTCACCGGAATTTTTGGGCCCACTCGCCTTCGGAACTCGTTTCGAACAGCAAGGTAGGCCGGTTGCACTAGTCGAGTGAACACAGTTCCTAATTAACGCAAAACACGACAATGTTATTTGTAATGATTTTGAGACATATACTTACGAGCATCACCTGAGGTCAAAACTATTTATGAAAATTTTACTATACTCCGTTGTATTATATACATCGAGATTTTTTTTATCATTAATCTTATCATTAGATCCTAAATCAAGAATATAGTGGCCTAAAAACCCCAATGTGAAAAGTGCTTTGAAGAAAAATCCCAAACCTAGTTTTAAGTCCAAGAGGGGTCCTCTAGTCAAATTATGACATGTGGGCTAGTCACATGATCGCAGAAAATGTAGCTCTGTGACTAGACCCTAAATCAGCAAGGATCCAAAATACCATTCATTACCAAAATTCTTTTAGTTAAGATAATAATTATTTTTTAGAGAATTATTATTAGCACTCCAAAATTTTTATTTTACACTTCTCATAAGTGTATTTTTCTTTCTAATTATAGAAAGTTTGAAGTGACAAATGAGATTTTTGGAATGCTAATAACAATTCATTTTTTTTAATTAAAAAAAAAAATAATTGTTTGGCAATGTTACCTGAATCAAAGATGGTCCCTGAACCAGTGGTGGGATTGAATGCCAACGCAGCAGGAGGGATATCAACAATTCTCCTGCCAACCCTAATCGCATTTAAGTTCACATAATAGAGTGATGATCTTCTAGGGTTCTTGAGCAGTGGGGTGTACTTGATCCTCTTGGGCTGCCCAACAGGGCCAAGTCTCAATGACCCAGAAAAGTTTGGGGACTTGAAGCTGGGGAGGCAGTATGAGAATGTGGACTGGTAGAGGTTTTGGGTCTGGGATAGAAGTGACAATGGTCCCCGGCCAAGCCCCAGAAGACCCTGTGGCGGAACGGAGCTGCCGGTGGCCTTCTGGATGCAACCGAATGTGTAGCCGGGGACAGAATCGGTGGCTAGGGTGAAGGTTTCTTGTGAGAGGTTAGCTGCTATGCTGGAGCTACCATAAGTCAAGTTGAAACCGCAGGAGCTGCCTAAGCAAGTGGGGTTGGGGACCTGAAGATTAATCATGCACAATATTAGTGCATCATTTTGTCCCATTTTAGTAAAGCACAAATTATTAACCTATTAACATAGAAAGTGCATAGAAGAGGATCTACTTTAAGAGATCTCATTCACTATTAAACCATGGTAGGGACTTTTTAGCATATTTAAAATGGTTACTGGATATGCTTAGCTGGATAACGACACAAGTATTCGATTTGTTTAAACGGTCACTTACTTTTAAACAAATTTACACCTAATCAATGATCCAGATTTACAATTTGTTAGACAAATTGGTTTAAATACAGTGAAAAGATGACAAAAGTTAGGAATTTCATCTTTTTTTCTTTCTTTCTGAAGTTTATATGAAATTAATTATGAGTACCTGGTTGCACTGAGCAGCTCGGCAACCAAGGTTCTTGTAGGTTGTGGATATGGCAGAGTTAAACACACTGGAGGAGCAGCCAACGCAGCCATTGCATGGAACCCAAGCAGCATCGCTGCTAGTGTCAACAGCCATGAGCAAAGTCTGAGGTGGTGTGCCGATCTTAGCCTTCACAATGTAAGTGGGGCTCTGAATGATCTGCCGGCCAGAGGCGATCGGAACAACCGATTTTTTGGCGACGAGGCTGGACAGGAACTGAAGCCTGGCCTGGTCCTTGGCCTGCATTTGGAGTACACTCTCCTCCCATGACATTGGTTTGGAGGGTCTGAAGGGAGAGCATGGGCTGTAGACATGGAAGATTTGGAGGGTTGAGCCTTGCTCTTTGGTCTCACTACATTGAGGGTTGTTGAGGCCATGGGCTAAGGAGAGGAAGAGGAGGGATAGTGACAAGACATGAGAGAGGGTGGCCATGGCTGTGAGAGTATAAATGTCTGATGATTAAGTCTGTAGGGGAGTATGTGTTTATATATAGTTTGGCAGTCAAATTTGTGTGGTCTTTTGTTTTTCCCCTTTTAAAATTTATTTTATTTTAGCGTTAACTAAATTTTACACCCTACAAGTTTAAGATGAAATTCAAAATATCACTTAATACTAATAGTCCGGTAGTATTTATCTTATTTGTAAGTTAAATATCTTGAGTTTGAATCTCGAAAATGATAAGTTTACAACCAATTTATTCTTTCATTCCTTAGTGTAAATATACCATTTTAGATTAAAAAAAAGGTAAATTACACAAAACTATTTCAACTATGGGTCGAACCACAATCTCATACCTCAAGTTTTAAAAATTATAATGTCATACTTCATCTTATGAATTTGTTGCAATGTCAAACCTCCATCAATTTGTCCGTTAATTTTTCTATTAAATGCTGACGTAACTTGGAGTGGAACCCACTATCTTGTCTAATTGGATAAAAATAATAATGAATTAAAGATAAATTATTTTAATATTATTATAAAAATTATGGGACACATCCTATTATTCTCTCTCTTTCTCCCCCTTTCTTCTGGTCCGTTCCAATGTCCTTTTCCATATGCACCTCCCTATCATGGAGCTCCTCCCCCTCCTCTTCCACCAAATCCCTGCTCCTGAACCCACCCCCTATAAACCCATCACTCTCATCCATCTTACCCAATTCAAAACCTCAAATACCTCCCTGTTGGCACCAAGATCCTGACTTTACTCTCCGAACACTCCCTCTACTTCGCCCTTGCAGGCGGCATCTTCTACCTCTACTTCGACAACTGCATCACGGCCTTCTACCTCATTTCTTCCAGATCCCCAAATTCGACCCCGTCCCTAGGCCCAATAGACCCGCATGAAAAAAAAATCAGGGTATTTTTTGGTCCAAAATTTATTATTATTTTTCTCTAGGGAGAGAGAAGGAGAATGGCGAAATTTGGAGGATGAAGGTGAAATTTTGCTAGGGAGGAAAGTGGTGAATTTTTTTTTTATCTCAGCCGATTTAAATTTCTGGGAAAGATGAAGGTGAAAGAATGGAGGAAGCAAGAAGAGAGAGAGGAGAGAAAGAAGGGATGTGAGAGAGAGATATGAGAGAGAGGAGAGAGAGATCGGATGTGAGAGACGGGACATATATAAAAGGTGGGTTCCACCTGTTTTTACAAAAATATTTAAATAATTTTATCTTTAATTTATTATATTTAATTAATATTTTTATCCAATTGGACAAGGGAATGGGTTCCACTCCAAGCCATATTAACATTTAACAGAAAAATTAACAGACAAACCGACAGAGGTCTGACATTGTAACAAATTCATAAGATGATGTATGACATTGTAATTTTTAAAAACATAAGGTATGAGATTGTGGTTCGACCTATAATTAATGTAGTTTTGTACAATTTACCTTAAAAAATAAGATTTTAAAATGAGCTATGAGGTTCTAATTTTCTCAATTACATTCTAAGGTTTTGAAGTTGTATGGTTTCTTTTGAATGTCCAATCCATTATTATTGATGAGTTTTATTGTTGATGTAGTGCGAATGTGACTTACACATTAGACCATATAATGATCTCACACTCATTACTCCATCGTTTAAATGAATGATTAAACAATTAATCCAACCAAATACATAAATTGATACAACTTCAATACCTTGTGGTGTTAATAAAAAGAAATATAGTTAATCTTTTACGGTATTTTTATTGGTAAGATATTTAGAGAGAGAGAGAGGTAGGATGAGGGAAATGGGAGATCCGTCATGGTATGTCTAGTGGATGGCATACAATATATTGTAGACTTGTGTTAGTGGAGTAGTTCTGGTATAACAGACTGTACTCCATTTTGTTTTGTAGGCCGACCCCCCCTTTATGCCTTTGGCGATGTTCAATCTTTTACTCTGCTGATTCGCACTACTTTTATGACCACTTGCTTAATTAGAGATCTAGAGTATGGAAGATTAAAATTTTATGAGTAATGACATGCCTTTATTACGCTTGAAAATATGTTAAGCTTCGAGCATCTGATGGAGAAATTTTCTATTTTTGCCCAGAATATAGGTAATACATTACGTGTCATTATATAAGTGGATAAAAATTTTATTTTTTTCAATTGTTAATTTCTTAACATAAGTATCTCACAAATTATATGGTGACATGTGATGCACCCAAGGCCGGCCCTGAGGATAGCCGAAGTAGGAGCCCGCCTTGGTCAAATAACTCTAGGGCCCCACTTCAAAGGCTCGCCTAGAGCCCCCAAATTCTCAAGGCTGACACTGGATATACAACCCCATATTCCAATCATACTAAAAATGTCTCCATCTGATGGGCTTGACAATGCTTTGAGGTTCTTAAAGGAGGTGACTCTTTATCTCAGTTAATTCATAAATTTGAGGGATATATCCCTCACAGACATACCAACCACACAGACATACGAATATGTAAGTGTATAGCTACTAGTGTTACCCGACGCAATTGATAATACATATACATATTGTAAAGGTAGGGGGAAGACGAAACTCGTGGACCTGAGCTCCATGCATTGCAAGATGATAAACACGAAGACTTGTTAGAAGTTAATAATTTGAAATCAAAGAACATAAGCATCAAAATGTATTTGTTTATAAACGGTCTCCAATGTATTAGTGCCTAATTAAGTTAACAATAAAAAAGAGAATACACACTTTGTGTTCACTTTCAAGGAACAGCACCGTTGATTGTCTTTTGATGCTTTCGTTTTCAATAAATTGGACCATACTGCTTGCATGTATTTTACTTTTCTGGCATGCCAACAATCTTGTTTTGGTTCGAAATGATCCCAGCCACGTTACATTTTGGTGCACGCCACAAAGCGACGCTCTCATTAGGTCTTTAGTGTGGTTTCACTGTAACTCCCCATGTGGTATGGAGCCTGGAATTTATATATCCATTTATAGTAAGCAATATAAGAATAGATGAAGAAAGTTGGGGTTTCACAATAAATCAATTGGCAATATGAGGAGTAATCCAACACTTGTAAGCTCATGCAAGGTTCCTCCTCCTATCAATGTAGGATTCATTATCAACACGCTCCACATGTATGGCGAATTTTCAAGCTTAACATGTGGACAACACAAACGGGGAGTGACGTGGAGCATGTGTGGTCATTGAGCTTCATACGTATGACAACTTGCTCTAATACCATGAAAAATCTTGGGGTTCCATCATAAAACCAATTGACAATATGGGGAGTAGCCCAACTTACTTATAAGCTCATGCAGTGGTCTCCCTATCAATGTGAAATTCATTCTCAACAATAGAAAGAAGTCTACAAACCCTAAACACTGGATTACTGTTTGAGAGAGCCCACACTATGTTTACAGGTGGTATTTTCCACTTCATGAGTGCTAAAGCAATGTGTCGTGATTTGGTTGTAGCATACGGAAGTGAGAATAGAAATATGATATATAGTTTGAGTTTCTATGATAATTCGAGTTACATGTGATATTTTCACTCTCGAGTACTAAAGCCAAATATTGTTATTTGGTTTTGGCACTTAAAAGTGGAAAATGTGACATGCAAGTTTGATTTACAACCTTGACATGGCAGTTTCTGAGTTTTTAGTGACTCAGGGCGAAAACTTAAAATACAGTCTTTTTTTACTCATTATTTTCACATGAAAATAAAAATAAAAATAAAAGTATACTTTTTTTTTTGTCAAACGATATATTTTATTAGATTATATGTTAGATTAGTCACTGACAGGGTTCGAACTCATGTCGTCATGCAAGAGCTCAACTTCTTTTCAGCACTGTGGTAAAGGGCCACTTGCATTAATAAATTTTTTTTTTCTTTTCGATACATCTATGAAAAACAAACATAATAGTTTGACTGAAATTAATATATAAAACTACATTCATTGAAAATTTCTTCTTCTTACAATTTTAGAGTTAAAATAATCAATCATATTTTGAAAATTGTTGTAGGTCTATTTGACTGAATTGTATAGAGGACAGAGTGGGAGAGAGGCCAGTGGGAACAGAGAGAGAAGAGAGATATGTAATTCTGAGGTGTGTGTTGTATCACCCCCTTATGCCTTTATTTATAGTAGTAGGATAGGTAGAATTCTTACCCTAATAGGATTACATCTCTAATAGGAATTAAACTACTAAAGGAAATATACAAGATACTCCTAGATACACTAGGATTTATACAATCACATTCCTAATCCAATACGACTGCACACACTTCCTTTTGAGTGTGTAAATACTTAAACAAAAAGTCACATTAGATCTTCAGCAGATTAGGTAGAACAATTGATGAAGTCATCGGCACAACGGGTGAATGTGAGTCTCAAATATAAGAAAGTAAGTATGGATGGGTAGTAAAACTCATAAAACCTCGTTATAGTAAAATCTAAGGCATGGGGGAAAACCATAGACTAAGGAGAAAAGTGAAAAGTATGCATAATGTCTAAAACAAACATTAAATAAGACGAAAGTAGTGAACTCAATGGAGTATGATCATCCCAGGATGGGTGCCTCATCAAAACCTCGTTAGGTAGCAAAAACCCAGTGGGAAAAATGCTTCTAATCATAGGAAAAAGAGTACATTAAGATCAAGTGAGTATGCTTCAGGATACTCCCCCTGAGTTAGACATAATTTCCAAATAAGAGAATTGCAAGTGATTCAACTCATATAATTTATGCATATCGATTACTTGGACGAGCTTCTGAAAAGCAGACTTGGGCAATGACTTGGTGAAGAGATTGGCTAGGTTTTCTTGGGAACAAATTTGCTAGACTTCAATGTTTTGATGTTGTTGTTGCTAGTGAGAATAAAAGAACTTCGGTGCTATGTGCTTGGTGTTGTCTCCCTTGATGTATCCCTTCTTTAATAGCTCGATACATACTGCATTATCTTTAAAGATCGTTGTAGGAAGGTAAACGACAGAAGTAAGACCACTAGTGCTTCAAATATGTTCCATAACTGCTCTCAACCAAAAGCACTATCGCAAGGCTTCGTGCAGGGTATGAATCTCAGCATGGTTCGAAGAAGTCGCAACTAGCGTTTGCTTGGTAGACCTCCAAGATATAGTTGTGTCTTCAACAGTAAAGACATAACCCATTTGAGAACATGCCCTATGTGGGTTAGATAGATAACCAGCCCTTGCGTAACCAACAAGGTGAGAATCAACCCAATGACCGAAGGGGACAATGGCTCTTCTTGAGGATTCATGGTTGTAGAACAAGCCCAAATCTGTTGTACCCTTGAGGTAGGGGAAAATGTCGTTAACACCATTCCAGTGTCTGCGTGTAGGCATATTGTTGTATCTAGCCAAAAGATTAATAGCGAAGGAGATGTCAGGTATAGTGCATTGAGCCAAGTACAATAAAGCACCAATTGCACTTAGGTATGGAACTTCAAGCTCCAAAATCTCTTCCTCATCCTCCTTAGGACATAAGGGATCTTGTTTAGCGTCTAGAGTTCGAACGACCATATAAGTACTTCAAAGGCTTTGCTTTATCCTTATGAAAATGTCGTAACATCTTCTATGTGTAGTTCGATTGACGTACTAGGCTTCTATCCGAACAATGCTCGATCTCCAGGCTGAGACAATATCGAGTTTTCCCAAGATCTCCGATTTCAAGTGAAAGACAATTTCCTCAAGCTTTGCAGGAGTTCTTATGAGGTTCATGTCATCGACATAAACTACAACGATCACAAATCAAGAATGTGACTTCTTAATGAACACGCATGGGCATAGTTCGTTGTTCATATAACCTGACTTGTCAAATATTCACTTAAACAGTTATACCAGTAAAATGATCTCCTCAATCTAATCGAGAGAGTGTTTTGTGGTCTAGAACTATTTGAACCAGTCAATGGAAGTCCTTCTAGAACTTTCGTGTAGATTTCCATATCTAGATCCCCATAGAGATACGTGGTTACCACGTCTATAAACTGCATAGTCAGTTTTTTAGAAACCATGAAACTGATATGATAGCGGAACATTATGACGTCCATTACGGGGGAATACGTCTCCTCGTAATCAATCCCAGGGCGTTAAGAGAAGCCTTGCGCTATGAGGCGTGCTTTGTATCGCACTATTTCATTATTCTCAGTACGCTTCCTCACGAAAACCCATTTGTAGCTCACAGCATTCACATGTGTTAGAGTAGGAGCTATATGCCCAGACACCTTGCATTTCGCGAGCAAATCGAGTTTGAACTGGATTGTTTGTTTCCAGTTTGACCAATCCGTTATTTATCGACATTCATCAATAGAACGTGGTTCAAAATCATCACTCAGCATGATGTCGGAAGCAATGGTATACGCAAATGCATCATTGACAATCATCTCATTCTGATTCCAAACCTCATCCAATATTGTGTAATGGACCAAAATCTCACGATTCTAAGGAGGTCGGGTTACCTATTCGAAGACATCACCGTAATCTAGAATAACCTCAGGCGTTGGAATAGATGAGTAAGCAATGGTCGGATTCAGACTAGGGTCACTAGTTTGTGCTATTTTCCTTTTCCGGGGTTGTGAATCCTTTGAACCAGGGGGGCCTACCACGTTTCAGGGTAAGAGCAGGTGATTGGCTAGCTGCCAATGTACCTTACAGTGTGGGAGGTGCGGCTGCCCCACCCTCATGGACGGTCTGGCCTTCCAAGGTGGTGTTACGGCGTACGTTAAGTACGTCTATCCTTGCAGGTGTGTTTGCAGCAGGTATATGTGATCTCGTCACATTTGTTAGATCAATAAAAGTATCTGGCATGCTTTGAGCGATGCTCTAAAGATCTAGAATGCATCGCACTTTAGTTTCAAATTGATTGGTACAAGGATCTAAATAGGACATAGTGGAAGTAATTCACGACAATTCGTGGCGTTCTACAAGAACGTTAGTAATCTTATCTCCCCCTAACGATGGGAAGACTGTTTCATCAAAGTGACAATCCATAAAACATGTGGTAAAGAGATCTCTTGTCAAGGGCTCTAAGTAGTTAATAATTGATGGCGAATCATAAATGACATAGATTCCCATTTTTCTCTGTGGACCCATTTTGGTACGTAGTGGTAGTGATATTAGCACATAGACTGCGCACCCAAACACACGTAAATGTGAGACATCAGGCTTGTATCCAGTAATCAACTGTAATGGTGAATGAGGTTGGATAGCTGTGGGTCTCAAGCGGATCAATATAACTGTGTGCAATATTGCATGGCCTCAGGCAGATATCGACAAATTGGTTTGCATAACCAAATTTTGAGCTATCGTTTGAAGATGCTTTATAAAGCTTTTGCTAAGCCGTTTTGGGTGTGAACATGGGGTACAAGATGTTCAACATCAATCCTAACAGACATGCAATAATCGTCAAAGGTCTGTGACGTAAACTTTCCAGCATTATCTAATCGAATCGACTTGATCGGATAATCAGGGTGGTGAGCCCTAAGCTTAATGATTTGTGCTAGGAGTTTCGCAAATGCAGCGTTGCGTGTGGACAATAAGTAGACATATGACCATCATGTTGATGCATCAACCAACACAATGAAGTATCTAAATTGTCCGCATGTTGGTTAGATAAGTCCATAAATATCCCCTTGAATCTGCTGAAGAAACTTAAGGTGGTCGTGAATAATATTTGTAAGTGAGGGTTGAATGTTCAACTCCCTAAGGGAGCATGCTTTGCAAAATAGATGGTCGGGATAAGATTTCAAGTGATACCATGAGATACTTTGAGGATACGGCGCATCATATCTCGTCCAGGGTGTCCCATTCGATCATGCCTAGTAGGAGAGTGTCCTGGAACCGAGCCATAGGGCTAGGAATGTGGTGTTTCTTGAGGGCTCGAATGGTTATTATGTATAACCCACTCGGGAGACATTCCAACTTCTCATGAATATTCTTCCGGCCATATTCGTAAGAAGTGATACAAAGAAATTAAGAACCATTCCCTTTAGTGGTTTCAACATGATATTGATTATCTCAAATATCTCTAAAAAGTAAACGTTCTTCCGGAACGTGGATATTAGAGTGCGTCTTTAGTGATTAATTCAGTACCATTGGTCAACATTATATGGGCCTTTCTTTATCTTTCTATCAAGTTAGATGAGCCTGAGAGGGTTGTCAAAGGTGCATTCTTAGGTACAAAGTTAGTAAAATAGAGTTTTTCATGCAATATGGTGTACGTGGTTGGACTATCAGCTAGACAACTAACTTTCCCACTAGTCATACCTAGAAATAAATTAATTGAATCGGTCACATGCATAAATATAATTGTGTTCATTCAATTAATCAATTCGAGAAATAATATCCATAAAATAATTATCCATAGTTCAAAATAAACCAAAACCAAACAAATAACTCCAAAGATTTAGAAAAATTGTCCGAAAATTAAACCATAAACATAAAATTTAGGGGAGGGGTTTGGCCACTCCTAGTGGGTTTGGCCACTAGGGGTATTAAAACACCCTAACATGTCTTGGAAAAATAAAACTTTATTCTTCCATAGGAGATGATGCCTTCTTAAAATCTGAAACCTCCACAGTTGTAGTAGCATCTTTAGGATGTTCCACATGCACAAAGTTAGTCTCACGACAAGAATGATACTTGGCAATAGCCTCGGTATTAGCTCGCATACGTGTGACCAATGATCATTTGATCCATAGTGGTAGCACATGTCCATTTCAGTGGAATCCAATTGAACGGTAGCTTTTCCCTTGTTCATGAAGTTTAGGCCTTTGGGGCAAGGGGTTAATGCTTCTGGGTCAAATTTCCTCCCTTGGATGAGCTTCTGTTCAGGGGACCTTGGGCCCTTAGTGGGCCTTATCGACCATTACCACAACCATGATGGGATTTCCTTTAGTTGTGGCTGCTAGAATTGATCGCATACACTTCAGGCGGAGCGTTCGAGCTAGTGGGTTGAGCTTGATGATTTTTCATCAAAAGCTGGTTCTGCTTTTCAACGAGAAGTAGAATAGATATCAAATCCAAAAGTTTGGTGAACTTCTATGCCCTATATTGTTGTTGCAGGACAATATTGGTGGCATTAAAGGTCAAAGAGATCCTATTTGGTTAAGTCCTTTTTACAGAACTTAAGTAGTCATCGGATTCTACAAACTTCATAGTTGTATTCATTCACATACTTAAAGTCTTGGAAGTGTAGATGCTGCTAGTCGTGTCTTGCTTCAGGCAAGTAAGTGTCTTGCTTCAGGCAAGTAAATGTCTTTCTAGTGATCGAAGTGATCCGCCAGAGCGAGCCAGAGGGTACGTGGATCCTTATCTGTGGGGTACTTAGTCTGCAGTGCATTATGGATGTGTCTTCAGATGAAGATCATATCATTAACTTTTTTAGCTTCATCGATGGGTTCATCGTCGATTGGTTCCTTAATAGTAGCTCTAAGACTCTTTGCAATAAGATGGAGCTTCATGTCTTGAACCCACTTCAGGTAGTTTCTTCCAAAGACTTCCAGAGCGGTGAAATTGAGCTTGTTTAAGTTTGACATGTCCCTAAACAGAGGGTAGAACAAAATGTGGTTAGTCATATAGAAAGCCATAGACATACATTGTAGAACATTCGGGTTCTATAGACACGTATGAGTCTAATTTAAGCATGAAACCTACAGGTTTCATGTGGTAAATTTTGAATGCAAACTTCGGGTTTCAAATGCACTAAATTCGAAACTTTAGTTTTGATTTAGTTATGAACATTCAGTTCATATAGGGGTATCTGTAAGAACACATAATACAATATACAATAAAGTGTAGTGAATTTGGATTAATTGTCAAATTAATGGATTGCTGGTCACTTTAATTAATTCAATAGATCAGACTATATAGGGTCGATTGTAGAAGCAAAATAATTATAACATTCGGGTTAAATTATAGAGAATGCCAAAAAATAACATTGGATTCAAAAAACCATAGCCCAATAACATTGGGCTTGGGTGCCGTGAGTTGGGTAAAGCCCTAAAGGGCATATGGGGCTCGGGTAGTTGTAGAAGCAACGAGAACATGGATGCAAGCCATAGGCTGAGTTACTGGGAAGCCTAGCAGCAAAGTTGCTGATGTTATGGGCTGAAACTGGGGCACGGGGCAAGCCCAACCCAAGGATGGTTTACGGGTGGTGCGAGGAAACCCCAGTTGAAGCTGGGTTTTGGGTCGATGGCCCACGAGGACAAGCCCAGTAAGCCAAAGGCTTGCGACATGTGGGCCGAGGCAAGGCAGAAGCCCAACAGACTGTGACATGTCATGCTAGCGTGGACTCGGGTTGGATCGGGGGCTTCAGGCCCATGTGGTAGTCAACCCAGGCCAAAGCCTAGTTGGGTTCGAAAGGCAGCAAGCCCAAAAAGGGCTATGCGCATGGTCTAAGATGTCAAAATGACACGGTTCCCCACACGGCTGGGTTTTAGGTCAGCGTGGTGGTCCAACGATGGTGCCACAGTGGTGCGGCTTTGGTGTCGCAAAATATCCCAGGTTTTGTTTCTTTTTTTCTCTCGAATTCTAGGGTTAAAAACCTAATTGCTTCTAAATTAATTTCGATACTTTGACTCACAAATTCCACATAGCATAAATTGCGTATTGCATGAACAAGTATATATATTGACAAAATATATGAACATATATACAATATACAATATATATATATATATATATATATATATGTGAAATCCCATTCTTGGATTTCACTGTTATAATCTACGTATTTGTATTATTGAGATTTATATTATTTTTTGAGAATTTATATTAATTTATTTGAAATTAATATTTCAATTAAACTAGTTACGAAGAGTGAAGATTGGAAAATTATTATTTACTCGTTGACCTTTCGAGGTCACAAGTAACGTTTTCAAATAGGTCTCGAAGTCACGAATGCATAGACGAAAGCCGTTTGCGAGTCCAGATTATAACGGTATAGTTACGTACGTTTGAAGTTGTGTTGCTTAAAAAAAAAAAAAACAAGAGAAAGCCATAGGAGTGGCGAGAGAAGAAAAGAAAAGGATAGAAAGGATCCCCCCCCCCAATTTTTTGTCAACCTGTGCACCCACAAAAAAAAAACTGTTTCGACCCGGCCAATTTCAGGCAAAAATCCTTCCTTTTTCAGGCGTTTTGCACCCATTCATCACCTGCAACCTACTCAGCTACCTTCCTCCTTCCATCTTCACCAAAAATCAAGGGGTTTTAAGGTTTAATCGGGTAGAACTCCATCGGAGAACCGGGGGTTCTCGTCGGCGATTCGTCATTCCGGTGAATATCACCATTCACCATCACCCTTAATTAACTTCCTTGGACCTAGGAACAAGACCCAATTGGTGGTTGGGGTGTTGGAACACCAAGGGAGCCGAATTGAAGAACACCCACTTTAGGGTTTCGAGCCAATTTGAGGGTCTTCTCGGCCAAATTGGACTTGGCCACAAGTATAAAGTTTGATCTACTCCTTGAGATCTTCATTTTTGTAATTTTTAAAAATAGTTGAATTTTTCCAGCGAGCCGGGGCGGCCGACCACCACCCGCGGCGGCTCATGCGACGGCGCGTGACCAGTGGACCTATGTTGGTTAGATAGTGACTTGAATATATGAGATATGTTTATTATCTTAATTTCTTATATTAGTATCAACTGTGAATATGAATTGGTCTTATAAGTATGATTTCTATTGAAATGTGATTTATATATATTTAGCCATCCTATGCTTATTAAATAGGATTTGGCTTGTGCACTGATGAAGGTTGTGATATATATGTGTTTAACTATCTTTTTAATAATGTGATTGATAATTATGATGAATGTTATGACAATTATGGGATTTAAAAATTGTTTGATAATATTTTGGCATATGATTGCCAACTGAATACCTATTTGAACTTGGCATTACTACCTAGTATGTGATAGGGATGAAAGTCAGGAAATGAGTTAGGTACTTTATTAGATTTTTAGTAGTAATAGTAATTAGGGGAATTCCTTGTGCTGTGCTCCATATGACTAGATGCTGGTTGATATGTGGAATCGATAGCGTGTATACGTATAATTGGGTATAATATGTGATGATGAGACCGTACCATGTAGTAGTGGTACATAGA
The DNA here is from genome assembly GCF_916048215.2 of Malus sylvestris. NCBI lineage: Eukaryota > Viridiplantae > Streptophyta > Magnoliopsida > Rosales > Rosaceae > Malus > Malus sylvestris. The sequence continues at coordinate 4,353,139 of NC_062266.1, forward strand.
TGGTCTTGCTTGGTATACCCGCGATGGGGGACCATACGTATGCTAGGAATGATCATGCTTGGTATATCTGCAATGGGTGATCACTACCTAGAGTTATATGATACAATCCTGCTTGGTATATCCACGATGAGGGACTGTTAGGGGTGATCATGCTTGGTATATCCGCGATAAGTGATCACTGTCTGCACGATGAGATTATGCCTATGGTTCTGCTTGATATATTTGCGATGGGGGACCATACGCATTCTAGAGGTGATGATGCTTAGTTGTATTTGGTACATTTGATAGGCAATCATATTTAGGTTGGTTCCGATGAGTGGTCCGGAACCCGAGGTTGTTGGATTTTGTAGAGTGGTCTGAAATCCCATTATTTGGAGAAGTATGCTTGGCCTAACTGTGTCACACTAGCCTTAGTTATATATATATATATATATATATATATATATATTTGTATCAATGGTTTCGAGAATCTTGTGAATTGAGTTAAAAAAGATGTTGGATGTCTGGGTGACTCCTTTGGGATTTTTTACGATTCGATTATGATTTAATAAAGTATGAATTTAGAAGATATGGAAATGATTGTTAGTATTTTGATCAAATTAGTTAATTAATGTGGCTAGAGAACGGTTTGTGCTTCGTCAGTTCTTTAATATGTTATATGTCATAATGCGTTATTTGTTGTATGGAAGAGAAATCGTGATTCTTCATAGGGGTTTACTATGTAGCCCTGAGTTCAAAAATTTTATGTTGATTAGGTTCTAATAAATGATTGAGGAAAGCTATGTTTTTCTGCTTGAACTCAGTGTGATACATGTTTGATTTTGTGACTGACGAACTACGAATGGCTTGATCCCAAATGAGGGTACGTAGGCAGTCTAACGAGGAGGTTAGATGCAGCCATAAAGTATACAAAAATTGTAAAGCAATTCGAGTATTGAATTAGGCTTTGTACATATCCCGAAGGCGGGGTATGTCAGAGATATGGTATTTGTTGACGTCACGTGTCGATCCTGAATGTATGTCGGGATCGGGGCGTGACAATATATATATATATATATATATATGTATGTATAATTGAAAGGAAAATATAAATATAGGGGTTCATGCATCATGGGGAATGTTTTCATGCTTTAAGGTTTTTTTTCAAATATCTTAATTTATTTTAGAAGAATCTGATTGGCAGAAAACAATTGAAAGCCTTTAATTTTGTAGAATAGAGCTTCCTCCTAGATCCTTCAATTCCTTAGCTTTTGGCAAGAGCGTGCTGATAACATGTTGTAGGCCTATTTGACTCAATTGTATAAAGGAAAGAGAGGGAGAGGAGCTGATGACAACAGAAAGAGAAGATAGATATGTAATTATGAGGTGTATGTTGTATCACCCCTTATGCCTTTATTTATAGTAGTAGGATAGGTAGAATCCTCACCCTAACATGATTACATCTCTAATAGGAATTAAACTACTAAAGGGAATATACAAGATACTCCTAGATACACTAGGATTTACGCAATCACATTCCTAATCCAATAGGATTGCAACTAAAATCAAATATTTACAACATATTATTCTCAATGCACAAAAATGTCAATCGATTCAGCCTTTCAAGTGTCATAATTGACTTAAAGTAATTAATAAACAAATTGAATCAAATTATCTCTTTAAGTTGCTGGAAAGGTGACTGGTCTGCGGGAAAACTGGAAAACTCGTCGGAAACTGGGTAAACTTTAAACGTTCATAACTTCTTCAATACTCAACGAAATTGAGTGATTAAAAAAACAAAAATCATACTTCTTGACGAGATGAAGGGAATGGTACCTTTTTCGAAGTTTAACTCGCCATGGTTTGGTCGGAAAACGGCTCAAATGTGGCTAACCATTTTCGAGTTAGCCACTTTTATGCAGTTTTCTAACCAAAACATGGCGAGTTAGCAGTCAATAAAGATGCCATTCTCTTTGTCTCATCGAGAAGTATGATTTTCGTTTTTGAATCACTCAATTTCATTGCAGACCAGTCACCTTTCAGGCCTCTTTAAGTCAAATATTTACAACATATTATTCTCAATGCACAAAAATGTCAATCCATTTAGCCTTTCTTGCCACTTAGTACTACGGTTTATTAGTGGTATTCATCTTGACTTATAAGTGAGAGGTCTTAGGTTCGATTCTCACAAAAAGTGAATTTGAACTACATTATTGCTAGCCCATTCTGAGACTAAGCCCACCTTCTCTCTCTGAATGTAGATAATACCGTTCGTTAAAACAAATGATATTTTTCTTATATTCGGAAAGAACTAAAACTGGGTTGGAACTTAAAGAGATACTAGAAGGGAGATTGAGAAGGAGAGAATGAGATTGATAGGAAAGTGTAGAATAATATTATACCTATTTGGAAGCCCAATGGTTGCCGGAGATTGCCGGAAAATAGCCTGAAAGGTGACTGGTCTCAGGGAAAACTGGAAAACTCGCCGGAAATTGGGTGAACTTTAAACGTTCATAACTTCTTCAATACTCAACGAAATTGAGTGATTAAAAAAAAAAAATCATACTTCTTGACGAGATGAAGAGAATGGTACATTTTTCGAAGTCTAACTTGCCATGGTTTGGTTGGAAAACGGCTCAAAAGTGGCTAACCATTTTCGAGTTAGCCACTTTCAAGTAGTTTTCTAACCAAAACATGGCGAGTTAGCAGTCAATAAAGATGCCATTCTCTTTGTCTCATCGAGAAGTACGATTTTAGTTTTGAATCACTCGATTTCATTGAGTATTGAAGAAGTTATGAATGTTTAAAGTTTACCCCATTTTGCGGCAAGTTTTCCAGTTTTTCCGTGGACCAGTCACCTTTCAGGCTATTTTCCAGCCATCTCCGGTAATCATTAGGCTTTCAAATAGGTATAATCGTGTTCTACACTTTCTTATCTTCATTTTGATATATTATGGGTCGAATTTGGTTAAGAATCGATTGAGTTACGAAGCTTTGAAAATTGCCCAAAGAGTTTTTAACGGAAGGAAAATCATGGATGGTGGACAATCTCAAAGACCATTTCTATTGATCATGCAAATCTCAGGGACTATTTTGTATAATAACCCAATGTTTTTTGTTCGGTCAATATATAATTCGTACGATCCCTACTAGAGTTGGATCCTTAAGAATTTTTTTTTTTATAAACTTCTTGTTTAAATGTAATTGTGTAAATCCTAGATTAGATTTGATTCTATTTATTCTTTCATATTAGGACTTGTATTACTTGGAGGAGAAGGATTTCTTCTTTCTTGTATTACTATAAATAAAGGCATTGTGTAGGGGGAATAATACATTTCTCTACACAACCCTACAAACACATTTCTCTCTCTCTATATTTTTTTTTCTACCGCTAGCCCTTTCCCCTGTTAGTTAAATATAGGCCACAACACGTTATCAGTACGCTCATATCGCTGCGCTTAGGAATCTGATGTGGAAGTTTTCTGTATCGAACTAGTTCATCAATATCATCATGCAATCAGGTTTTTCCAAAACAATGGTTTTTATCTCAATATTTTTGTAGCCTCGATAGCATGAACATTCTCCATAATGCATGATCCAACTTTACGTTTTTCGAATTTTAGATTCTACATAAATTGCATATGCATTATATCCATAATTGTTGAATTATGTGAATTTGGTATTTGGTATTTGGCATTAATTGCATCAATTATATGTCCATGCATGAAATTATTTATATGAATATGCATTGAATTAATCCGGAAATTGAAAAAATAAAAATAAAATATAGATTAAAGTTTTGTTAAAACCCTTTCACTAAGTAAGTCGCGGCTATTGAGGCGCCAAACCGTCGAGCTCAGCATGCTAGGCCAGCAGCCTGAGCTACTAGAGCTGAGCTAACCCACAGAGCTAGCAGCTACACATCCTGGAAACCAGAATCCAACGCCATGCTCAGCCTTTACGACTGTAATTCCCGACGACTTGAAATCGTCGATGTCATAATTATGGACGGGATTCTTCGTAATCTCATCGGAGTTCGAAAACCTTAACTCGAACCCGAGGGTTTCTTGTTACATCCCACATTGCCTAGGAGAGTGGATCTTGTAAGCCCTATGCATATTCCCATCTCTACCTAGCACGAGGCCTTTTGGGAGCTCACTGCTTCGGGTTCCATCGGAACTCTGAAGTTAAGCGAATTCATGCGAGAGCAATCCTATGATGGGTGACCCATTAGGAAGTTCTCATATGAGTTCCCAGAAACAAAACTGTAAGGGTGTGGCCGGGGCCCAAAGCAGACAATATCGTGCTATGGCAGAGTTGAGCCCGGGATGTGGTGGGGGCCCGGGCTGGGATGTGACAATTTGGTATCAGAGCTAATCCCTGGCCGGATGTATGCCGACGAGAATGTCGGGCCTCTAAGGGGGTGGGTTGTTACATCCCACATCGCCCAGGGGACTGGATCTTGTAAGCCTTATATGTATATTCCTATCTCTACCTAGCACGAGGCCTTTTGGGAGCTCATTACTTCGGGTTCCATCGGAACTCCGAGTTAAGCGAGTTCGTGCAAGAGCAATCCCATAATGGGTGACCCACTGGGAAGTTCTTGTGTGAGTTCCCAAAAATAAAATCGTGACGGCGTGGCTGGGGCCCAAAGCGGACAATTTCGTGCTACGGTAGAGTTGAGCCCGGGATGTGGTGGGGGCCCAGGTTAGGATGTGACATTTCTTGGATCGTTAACATTGAGATTTCACTCTCCGTCACTTAAAACGAGGTTCTACGGTGAACTGTGACCCCAAGACCGCCGCTAGAAGTGACAGGTCCAGCTTCCTTCTCAGGCGAGCGCACCCAACATACGGCTGGGGTGTTTCTGGTCCAAAACCAAGCCCATTTGGGCTTTGGTTTTTCTCGGCCTAACCTAAAACCCATCATTGGTTTTTTAGGCTTACATGCTGCAGTCCACAACAGCTTCTCCCTTTGGCGTACTCGCAACACCAGCCTATGTGGCTTTAGTGTCTCCATGCACGATGCCGCACACAATCCTAGCTTGTTGTTGGAGAATCGGTGCATTGCACTGCGTCCCACCTAATCCACGCTCATCTGGGTCTCTAGTATATTGGGCCTAAAGCCCTCTTGGCTTGGTCAACCCATTCCAACCCATTTTTGGGCCTGGGCCGCACAGTTTCAATCTGTTCAGCCTACCCGTAGGCTTTGGTCCAAATTTTTGGGCCCCGAGTTTTAATTGCCTGTTTTTTAGGCATTTTTGGGTTTTATAATTTTTCACCCACACTTTAAATTTGGCCCAAAGTCCAAATAATTTATTCAATTATAATTATAGACTTGAAGTTCTATTTGCATATTTTGTTGTTGCATATTTTTTATATATATTTGCATTTGTCTGCAGGAACATATGAACCTGAAGTTCATGATTATTTTGAAACTTGAAGTTCTAGAAACATGCATTGTTTGAAAACCTAAAGTTTTTTCATGCAAATTTAAAATCAATACATGTCTATTAGAGCCTGAGTGTTCTACTCCTATATGAATGGATTGATTTTTTCTCCATTACACTAACCACATCTTGTCCATCTATTTTGTGATAGGAACATGTCGAATTTGAACAAACTTGACTTCACCGCTTTGGAGGTCTTTGGAAGAAACTACCTCAAGTAGGTCCAAGATGTGAAGGTTCACCTCACTGCAAAGAATTTGCTTCCCGCCATTGAAGATGAGATAGACAAACCGGTTAATGAAGCTGAGAAAGCCACTGTCGTGATCTTCATTTGAAGACATATTTATAATGCACTGCAAACCGAGTGCCTTGCTGATGAGGATCCACAAGCACTCTGGGTCGATTTGGCTGATCGTTTTGATCATTAAAAGGACATCTTCTTGCCTGAAGCAAGACATGACCGACATCATTTGCGCTTCCAAGGCTCTAAGTCCATGAATCTATATAATATTGAACTTTGTCGAATCCAATCACTTCTCAAGTTCTGTAATGAGACCTTGACCAAAAAGGATCTTATGGAGAAAATTGTAAACACGAAAATTTTGTAAAGAATAAAACGAGAACATGTGTACAAAGTAGATTTGTATTGATGAATTTGTAGGGATACAGTCTCTGTTTACAACTTTCCTATGATTTAATCTTCAAATTTGATGTAGATGCGTAGGTTGTTGATCCAAGTGTCGTGATGGCTTGATCTCGAACAAACGATTGAATGATTGCTTCAAGTTTCGAGCTTGAAACAACACTTGGATGGTCTTCACCTCAAGGCTTGTGTGATTTGCGACAAATGCTTCAGCTTTTGTTGAAAGACAGCTTCGGCTTTGGTTGTGCATTCTTCCAAAAGAGCTTGGGTAGCGTATTAGTCTTCAAAGATTTGGTAGAGGTTTTCCTTTTGTGAGAATTTCGACCCTTCAATGTAGAAATTGTGGACCTTTATGCTTGTTTGAGAACCTTGTATTTATAGACTTCTCAAAGCTTGTCTTTGTATGGACTTGGCTTTGATTTGTGTCTTGATTCGTCCCATGGGAGAATTTAGGCATGTTTTGTGTCTTAATTTCAGCCACTTTCCCTTGCTTGGCTGAAATCTATAGGGCTTTCTTGCCTATTGTGCGAGCAATCTTCAATTCTTGCTTGTTTTGTTAAGATGTTTTAGCTTTCTTTCCGATTTTGGGAGCAATTTGGGCCTCTTGCCAATTTTAAGGAGATTTCTTCCCCTTTGCCGCATTTTAGGAATGCTTTTGAGCTTCCTTTGCTTGATTTGTGCCACATGTCATTGATGACTTGTCCATTTGTGACGAGTCATATGCCACGTGGAGCTTTGTGATGCATCATTTGTATGCAACAAAATTTACATGTCTACAAATGCCCCCACTTCAAGGCGCGTTGTAGGCATGTGCTTGTTACATGTAGGAAACGATTTTTGAAGTCCTACAATGTGAATGTTCTAACTCAAGGGTCGTCGAGACTTGATCTTGATTTAGTTTGCTTTTTCAAGGGCCGTAGAGGCGTATTCCTTGAATTGAAATGATGAATTTTGTCAAGGGCTGTTGAGGCGTGTTTCTTGAATGAAACATTTCTTCAAGGGCCGTTGAGGCTTAATCTTGAATGAAATGGAAATTTTCTTCAAGGACCGTAAAGGCTTGATCTTGAATGAAAATTTTGAAAATGGATAAATCGGCATATACTTATTGTGCGTATTGATTTTCCATAATTTTTTGACAAAATAAATTTGGTGTATTTTGAGGCTTGGATTTTTTCCTTGTGGGTGTGGGAAAAATGCTTTTTCCTTCCTTAGGTAGGAATCTCCTTCAAAGTGTTGGAAAGCTTTGGTGCTTTCCTTCAAGGTTTTGGAAAGATTTAATGCTTGTCCTTGGGTAAGTAGGATTTGCATTTTTTTTTCCTTCCCTTTCTTTTTCCATGGAAAGAGAGTGTTTTTCCCTTTGGTTTGGGAAACTTGAAGACTTGTCCTTGCTTTGGAGGGATTTCCTTTTGTATTTTGGGAAGGAAAGGTACTTTCCTTTGATGTTTTGGAAATTTTGAAGCCCTTTACTTATTTCTTTGTTTCATTTTCTTTTCCTTGTTGATTTTTGGGGCAAAAAAACAACATTTTTTTCCCTTTATCCTTGCATAAGCATTGCCTTTTTTTGCTTGGAATTTGTTTCCTTCTTGTAGTTGGAATGTGCTTCCTTCTTTTGATTTTCCTATTGCTATTTGGTTTGTATTTCCCTTATAGCATTAGGAAGGAATTGACCCTTATTTATAGAACAATTGGGTGTGTGTTTTGTCACAGACCACCCTTGCCGTGCATTGCCTTTGTGCAAATGACTGTACCGGTGTTATGTCGTATAGTGCCTTTTGGTCGTAATTTTCCCTTGGTGGTGATGTTGTCGTGCAGTGCAAGAAACTACTTGCATAATCGCTGCAGGGTTGTGTAGTGTGATTGTGTAGCATTTTGATTTTCTTTGCTACTATAGCGTGCTTTGAAGGACTGTCTTGTAGCTGGCCTCTTTGCCGTGTTGCTCAAGCTTTGTGGCTGATTTATTTTCGTCGTTGTGACTTTGTCATCATCATCCTTCAATACCCACGAGGTTTGTCTTGCATGTCTTTTGCTTTAGTGAAGCAATCTTTTTTTTTTCTTGCCTTCCCACCTTGTGCTTATGTTGTCTTTATTTTATTTTTTTCGTTGCAGCCTTGGTATTTTTCAAGTGCTTTAAGAGCAATACCATCACTATTCTTGTGAAGGAAGGAGACTCGTAAGATAGGGGAAGGACGTTGAAACTTTGTGTGCCATTGACTGGCCCTAAAGCACTTGTTCTTCCTACAAAAGACAACTCGATGCATATCAAGTTGTGGTCTTCTGAAGTATCTTGGGAGGTGACAGATTTTGGTTAACCAAATACGAAGAAGAAGGCATGTACGTCGAAGATTCTTATCTTGAATCCTTCGCACCATGTTCATGACAATTCACCGGCTTTGTTTGAGCTTTTTGGTGGTCGCATCCGTAGCGGAGCTATGGCTTGGAATGGTATCTTGTCTACTACTGGAGAGGCTATCTTCGCTGAGTTTTATTAGGAGTGGCTTGAAGATGTCTTGAGTCGATCTAAAGATGTGCTTACCAACATAGGCCTTTATCACGCCGTGTACGCATCTTTGTTTAGTTATGATCGCCATTCTTCTGTCCTTCATGCGTTCTTTGAGCATTGGTGTTCAACGACCAACACATTTCACACATCACAAGGGGAGATGTCAATTTCACTTTGGGATCTCCACAAGATATGAGGCTTGCCGATCCAGGGTAAATTTTACAACGAGGTTGTTCTTAGCGTGGAGGAATTTTTTCATCGCAATAGTCGAGGATTGCTTACGAGTTGCTGTTATTTGTTTTGGGCATATCACAAGCTTTCCTAAGAAGCTCAGGGTTAGTTAGGCATGAAGATTTCTTCATGGATTTGATTTTGGTATTGGGATGCCATGAAGTATAAGAAGCCTTCAAAGAAAAGTGGCCACAATAAGACCACTAAGCCAAAATGAGACTCAGACTTGTCCTGTGCCATTGGTTCAGCTAGACGCCATGCCATTGTCGAGTTGAAAGTGTTTAAGGATCTTCGCGTAGCGTCAGAGCATGTGGAAGAATCTTACCTAGCCATTTTCTTAGCTTGTTGGCTTTGTAAGTTTGTTTTCCCCAAAGATGATGTTAACGTTATCCGGCCCGAAGTCTTGAAAGTGGCTAACAAGATGGCTGCAGGTGAATCTTTTATCCATGTTATTCCGGTCTTAGCCAATATTTATGATGGCTTGAGTGTTGTTTCGAACTCGACGAGCATCGATGATCGTGCTGCAGTACTTCCCTACCACTATGTATACTGTTGGTTGGGTGAGTACTTTGGCACTCATTTTTCTTTGTCGACTTTAGATAAGTTGGGGCCTTTGATGACAAAGTACTTTGGCGTGCTTTCTGCAAAGAGCCTTGATGATTTGCAGGCGCATACATTGTTTAGAAGATGTGAAGGTTTAAGAATTGACCATCTAGCAAGGGTTGGCTCGGCGCGGTAGGGCCTCATAGATGATTTCACATCTTCATTTCTCATACTTGTCGTATCTTACAAGTCTTTGCTCAAGGTATGTTTCTTTGCGGCAAAGAGATCGATGTATTGATCACTTGTATAGCCCTCACCTTTCAGCAGGCAATTTGGTTTTGTCCATCATGTGCCAGACAAGCTGAAGGAAAACACACAGCCAGAATCCTTGCAAGTCGTGTATATGCATTGGAAGTCTTGTACCCGTTCATGCATAAATGTTTCTATTACCCTGCTGGCCAAAGACAAGTTCAAGAGCAATCCGGTGACCCGTGCCCACGTAGGTTGGTGGTCAAAGGTACACCGTGAAGACTTAGGGATGACAAATGGCATCGATTTTTCTCATTAACGTAATGATGTGATGAGAAAGGGTTGTTTTGCGGTTCTTATGGAGCTGGAACCTTTTGATTGTGTGAGTGTAGCTTCTTTTACAAGATGGACATGCGGCTTTATGTCATCAAAACCCGTGATTGTCTTTTCAACATTCGGATACTTTTGAAGAAGCTGGTGACGAAGTTGATTCGCACGAAGATGAATTTGTTTTGCGACATCGTCAACAAGCCCTTGAAGGTGCTCAGGATGACAACGATGTCAATTTTCGTCATAAGAAGAAGAAAGTGTTTAGGTCTCCTCAGTTTAATGGTCATGTGTCACTTAAGAAAGATGTACGTATTTCCTTATTTCTTGTGATTTCTTCTGCTATCATTGGTTTAGCTTTTGTTTCTAACATTTTTCTTTTGATTTGGCGAGCATGGGAGTTGATTCCTTTACGAAGATGTTATTTGGAGGTAATCTGCCTACAGACTAGGAGATTGGGGATTTGCTTGGTGCAAAGCTTGCTACAAATTTGCCAAGTTGCCTAAGTTTACCGTGTGTAGGTGTAGGTATGCAAGAGTCCGTAATACATCCAACACCTTTGCTAGCTAGCTCTGAGATCTTTCTGAAAGGGTCGAACCTTAGTGGCACTGAGTAGCTTATCCATCTCATCAACCTTCGCGCGGCCATGGATATCAAGAGCCATATTGAGAAGAGGATTTCAAAGTGCCCATTAGAGGACCTTGCGTTGCTCAAGGAGGACTTGTTGAAGCTTGTTTCTGCGATTGACAACCTTAACATTGATTCCTCGCTCTTGAGAGTCAAGGTTGCCAAAATTATGGCCGCCTCAACTGAGTATTCTTCCTTGTATATTATTTCCTCGAAGAAGTTGAGTCCAAAGGTTAGAGCTTAACAACTTGCGACAATAGACTTATCAATTGCCCAAGTTCAGTCTTCTTAGTAAGCTGTTTCTGAAGGTTATCAAGTCACATGGACTTCTTTAGCTTCCATCTAAGTGCATCTAGAAGCATTGGCATGAGAATGAAAGTAGTTGGAAATCGAAGCATCATAACTTTAAGTTGGTCTCTCGGAGTTATAAGCTACACTTTCTCAACATCAAGATGAGATTTCAAGCCTAAAGCAAGAGAAAGGCGCGACTATGGAGTTACCACCTTGTCTCCCATTGATGTGGAAACTTTGAAGACTTTGGAAGGCTTGCTTAAAGACAATCGTCGTAGTTTTAGGGATTTAACTTTCAAGTATTGTTTCCCGTTCCTTGTACTTTAAGCCTTTTTTTTTTTTGCTCATTTTGTAATACGACTTTGTAGCTGAACTCTTCCTTTAAAGAAATAAAGTATTCGCATTCTTGAATTTACTCTTTATTCTTCAAAATGTTTGTGTTTTTTGTTGATGATGTGACTGTACTTGAAGTTTTGAAATTTCAAGTTGCCTAAATACCCTCGGTTGAGGAAGGATCAAGTCATGATGTAGTTTAAAGGAGTGATGGATTGTTTTTTATGGTTTTGACGGTTTTGATGGTGATTTTGATTTTTGTTGTACACAGTGTATGCTCTTGCGGGCCAGGAGCGTTGACTGTTGCCTTTTAAACTCGTGCAAACAAGGAGTGTTGAGTGTTGCCTTTTAAACTTGTGGGAATAAAAAGTGTCGAGTGTCACCTTTTAAGCTCGTGCGAACAAGGAGCATGAGGATGCTTCGTTGGATGTGTGGGCACCAAGTCTCCTTCGAACTCCTATTTTATAGGACGGCAATAAGGCCGGCGATGCTGTATGGCACAGAATGTTGGGCGGTGAAACATCAACACGTACACAAAATGGGTGTAGCGGAGATGAGGATGCTTCGTTGGATGTGTGGGCACACGAGAAAGGATAAGATTAGGAATGAGGATATCCGGGGTAAAGTAGGAGTAGTTGAAATTGAAGGAAAGATGAGAGAAAATCGGTTACGGTGGTTTGGACATGTGCAAAGAAGGCCTACTGACGTTCCGATTAGAAGATGCGACTATGGGACAGAGGTTCAGGGCCGAAGGGGTAGAGGAAGACCTAGGAAAACTTTGGAAGAGACTCTAAGAAAAGACTTAGAGTACTTGGATCTAACGAAGGACATGACACAGGATCGAGCACAATGGCGTTCTAAGATTCATATAGCCGATCCCACTCAGTGACTTGGATTTTCCAAGTCTCCAACCGAGAAGTTTTCCTCACTCGGGAAATTAAGGGAACACTACCCCAACCTACATGCTCCACTTAGAAAGCTTCAACATACAAGCTTTAACAAAAGAAAATTCAAAGAACTTAGCGAAGAAGGCTTTGGTGTATTTAACACAATACGTTGAAATGAAGGAAAGCTTATTTATTGATATCCCCGATAAGCTACAAATATGTACATATACATGAGTCAAAATAAGCACACAAGAGGGAGCCTTCACAAAGGTTGCTTAGGAGAAGTCTCAGCAGTCGGTAGAGCCCCAGAAAGAGAAGGCACCGGAGGGGGATCATTTGGAGCCTCAGTACTGGACAGAACCCTAGAAGGAGGAGGCATCAGAGGTTGATCATTTGGAGCTTCATTACGCGGTACAGCCCCAGAAGACGAAGGCAATAAATGCCTTTGGAACAAACCCACAAATCTCTGATGATCAAGTAAAACCTGACCATCAGTTTCCTTCATCTGGTCAAGCTTCCTCTTCATGTTTGTAGCATAGTCATGTGCGAGCCGGTGCAACTGTTTATTCTCATGCTTGAGCCCTCTAATCTCCTGTTTGAGACTCATCACTTCAGCCGCCAATGATTCAACTTGGCGGGTTTGAGCAAATAGGCGTTGGGCCATATTAGACACAGAACCTGCACACTGAACACTGAGAGCCAGCGAATCCTTAACAGCTAACTCATCAGACCGTTTGGAAAGTAGTCTGTTATCTTTGGGAGTGAGAAGGTTCCTGGCCACTACCGCAGCGGTCATATCATTCTTCATCACGGAATCCCCAACGGTAAGAGGACCAGTAGGGGAGACGAAGGATGGGCGCCATATGTTGTCTGGAGAAGGCGGGGCTGCCTCTTCAACAAGGTTCAAGTCAAAACGACGGTTGGAGGGGCCAGACATTTTCAAAGGTGTTGAAGAGAGAAGAGGTCGGACAAATCAAGATCTTAGAAGTGCAAGAATGAAGCTTCTACTGGTGGAGATTCAAGTGTGCTTTGGAACTTAATGCCAGCCCCTATAAAAATCTGCACTCAGAAATCGAAGAGGCGCCTGCTCAGAAATCGAAGAGGCGTTTGCTTTCTCAAAAGCTGGGCTGCTTAGAGATCACGAGGGTTGATCTCAGAAATCGAAGAGGCGTTTGCTTTCTCAAAAGTTGGGCTGCTCAAAGACCACGAAGGCCGATCTCAAAAATCGAAGATGCGCTCGCTTTCTCAAAAGCTGGGTTCCCTAGAGACCACGAAGGCCGATCTCAGAAATCGAAGATGCACCTACTTTTCCAGCCTTTTCCAGCCTTGTCAGCACCTGTCACACGCACACTCAGTTTTGCGGAAATTATGGGCATTATGTCAAAGACTTCTGGGGAAGTAGAAAACACATGAATCTTACTGTTCAATCACCCACTTCCCACACGCAACAATAGCTCATGGGTACCACAGATAACTTTGCCAAAGTTCTCTGCCAAAGTTGAGCACGTGAAGCTTGCAGCTCCCACTACATCGCTCTGACGAAGAAGGGTAAAAGAATAGCAAAGAAACAGCACTAACAAAGTTTAGACCCATAAATTTTGAAGGTCTAGCTACCATATTATTACCCACAAGGGTAAAGGAACAGTACCACTGCTGGATAATTGGAAAGTCCCTGTGTGTCAACCTCTGTGCTTCGTGGCAAGGTAGACTAGCAAACATGCCCAACCTTTACTCACATTCGAGAAAACACTCCCAATAAGATTGCTTGCTCCAAAATCGAAGAGGCACCGTCCTCCGAATCTCGAGAGCCAGACTCCCAACATGACTACTTTCTTAAAAATCGAAGAGAGGGTAAAGGAACAGTACCATTGCTAGATAATTGGAAAGTCCCTGTGTGTCAACCTCTGTGCTTCGTGGCAAGGTAGACTAGCAAACATGCCCAACCTTTACTCACATTCGAGAAAACACTCCCAACAAGATTGCTTGCTCCAAAATCGAAGAGGCACCGCCCTCCGAATCTCGAGAGCCAGACTCCCAACATGATTACTTTCTCAAAAATCGAAGAGACACTGCTCCCCGAATCTCGAGAGCCAGACCCCCAGCATGATTGCTTTCTCAAAAATCGATGAGGCATCGTTCTCCGAATCAATCGAAGAGGCGCTCGCTTTCTCAAAAGCTGGGCTGCTCAGAGACCACGAGGGCCGATCTCAGAAATCGAAGAGGCACCTACTTTTCTAGCCTTGTCAGCACCTGTCACACGCACACTCAGCTTTGCAGAAATTATGGGCATTCTGTCGAAGACTTCTGGTGAAGTAGAAAGCACATGAATCTTACTGTTCAATCACCCACTTCCCACACGCAACAATAGCTCATGGGTACCACAAATAACTTTGCCAAAGTTCTCTGCCAAAGTTGAGCACGTGAAGCTTGCAGCTCCCACTACATCGCTCTGACCAAGAAAGGTAAAAGAATAGCAAAGAAACAGCACTAACAAAAGTTTAGACACATAAATTTTGAAGGTCTAGCTACCATATTATTACCCACAACTGTAAAGGAACAGTACCACTGCTGGATAATTGGAAAGTCCCTGTGTGTCAACCTCTGTGCTTCGTGGCAAGGTAGACTAGCAAACATGCCCAACCTTTACTCACATTCGAGAAAACACTCCCAATAAGATTGCTTGCTCCAAAATCGAAGAGGCACCGTCCTCCGAATCTCGAGAGCCAGACTCCCAACATGACTACTTTCTCAAAATCGAAGAGAGGGTAAAGGAACAGTACCATTGCTGGATAATTAGAAAGTCCCTGTGTGTCAACCTTTGTGCTTCGTGGCAAGGTAGACTAGCAAACATGCCCAACCTTTACTCACATTCGAGACAACACTCCCAACAAGATTGCTTGCTCCAAAATCGAAGAGGCACCGCCCTCCGAATCTCGAGAGCCAGACTCCCAACATGATTACTTCCTCAAAAATCGAAGAGACACTGCTCTCCGAATCTCGAGAGTCATACCCCCAGCATGATTGCTTTCTCAAAAATCGAAGAGGCATCGTTCTCTGAATCTCGAGAGCCAGATACCACAGACCACTTTTTCAAAGTGCTCTGACAGAGTTAAAACATGTGAAACTGGCAGCTCCCACTACCGTGCTATGACCAAGCAGGGTAAAGGAATAACATTACTACTTGTTGTTAGGGAGACTCCTATATATGTCGACCTCCATCCCCAACGGATAGGCAGACCTGCAAAAATGCTCAACCCTTCATCATATCTGAGAGGGCACTCCCAACGAAGCCTTTCGAAATATTCAGCTTTCTTTCCCCCCGATAATACCTCTGCAAACAAGCTATACTAGAGCAAGAATATCTCATATCATCAGGGTTAAAAGCAAGAGTATCCCATATCATGCTTTTTCCCTGTCTTTTCTTTTGGCCTTGTTTTTACCTGCAAGACAAGGAGAAAGAGAGCAATCAGTCAGCACTTGGAATTAAGCTTCCAGCCAGGAACTGACTGCCTGGAACCCCTTACCTGATTACTTACCTGGCATTGCTCTCGAGTACTCATCTTCAACATCTTATGTTTCCAGGGAAGATTCCGCATCTGCTTGAGGAACAGATAGGGCAAGTGCGAAGGATACAAGGAAGCATGTGGAGACAAGCGTAACAGCACACGTGCCGATACATTCATTACTCTGTCAAAAGCAAAAGTATCCCATATCAGCAGGGTGGAACGTACTCTAGATTTGATGTGCTTGTTTTGACCCTCAAATTCTTCAGTCGGCCTTATACTCTGGAGGAAACCAGAAAACCCTCCAGCTCAGTTCAAGAATAAGCCTGTGGAAAGTTACTTCTTCAAAAGCAAAAGTATCTCATATCATCTCTTCTCATTTTTCTTCTCTTTATCCTTCATGCTGCTGCAAGATGGGGAGAAGGTGAACAATCAGTCGGAGCTCTGATTGCTTACCTTGTCTGTCACCTCTTTCAGCAGACCCCCTAGCTCGGCGACTTGGGGGACTCCTACTACATGGTTTGTATCGCGCTTGACCAAGCCTGAAACTACAAGTAAGCTTCAAGTGAAATTGATACATTACCTTGTGCATCTCCACCAGTTAAAGATACCACCCCTGGATGGAGGAAGAGTACTTCCAGAGAAGATGCCACATCTACCTATGAGACAGATAAGGCAAGTCAAGACGACACCACACTCCGATACTTAGAAGTTTCGTGATTACGAGATCATTCTCCCACAATATTTCCTAATGTCATTTGTACTAAATCATTCACTTGTACTCACTAAATGAGAGCTTGAACCTATGTACTTGTGTAAACCCTTCACAATTAATGAGAACTCTTCTATTCCGTGGACGTAGCCAATCTGGGTGAACCACGTACATCTTGTGTTTGCTTTCCTATCTCTATCCATTTATATACTTATCCACACTAATGACCGGAGCAATCTAGCGAAGATCACAAAAAGCGATCGTTTTCGCTACCT